>NW_027365194.1:0-131848 GCF_046119375.1 Phyllobates terribilis
ATCAATGAATATTGTAAAATGCACAAACAGTAATATCTCCACATTGCAAGGTGCAATTCTGAAATTTTTTGCTTTTTCCTGCTAATCCTAGCATGATAAAGAAGATTCAAAGAGAGTGAGATGCCAGCTCCTTTCATTCAGTCAGTAGCTTCAAACATTTCTGGTATATGAAAAACATGTTTTTCAATGGCAAAAATCAATGAATATTGTAAATGCACAACAGTAATATCTCCCACATTGCAAGGTGCAATTCTGAAATTTTTTGCTTTTTCCTGCTAATCCTAGCATGATAAAGAAGATTCAAAGAGAGTGAGATGCCAGCTCCTTTCATTCAGTCAGTAGCTTCAAACATTTCTGGACGTTTTTCAATGGCAAAAATCAATGAATATTGTAAATGCACAAACAGTAATATCTCCACATTGCAAGGTGCAATTCTGAAATTTTTGCTTTTTCCTGCTAATCCTAGCATGATAAAGAAGATTCAAAGAGAGTGAGATGCCAGCTCCTTTCATTCAGTCAGTAGCTTCAAACATTTCTGGTATATGAAAAACATGTTTTCATGGCAAAAATCAATGAATATTGTAAATGCACAAACAGTAATATCTCCACATTGCAAGGTGCATTTCTGAAATTTTTTGCTTTTTCCTGCTAATCCTAGCATGATAAAGAAGATTCAAAGAGAGTGAGATGCCAGCTCCTTTCATTCAGTCAGTAGCTTCAAACATTTCTGGTATATGAAAAACATGTTTTTCAATGGCAAAAATCAATGAATATTGTAAATGCACAAACAGTAATATCTCCACATTGCAAGGTGCAATTCTGAAATTTTTTGCTTTTTCCTGCTAATCCTAGCATGATAAAGAAGATTCAAAGAGAGTGAGATGCCAGCTCCTTTCATTCAGTCAGTAGCTTCAAACATTTCTGGTATATGAAAAACATGTTTTTCAATGGCAAAAATCAATGAATATTGTAAATGCACAAACAGTAATATCTCCACATTGCAAGGTGCAATTCTGAAATTTTTTGCTTTTTCCTGCTAATCCTAGCATGATAAAGAAGATTCAAAGAGAGTGAGATGCCAGCTCCTTTCATTCAGTCAGTAGCTTCAAACATTTCTGGTATATGAAAAACATGTTTTTCAATGGCAAAAATCAATGAATATTGTAAATGCACAAACCAGTAATATCTCCACATTGCAAGGTGCAATTCTGAAATTTTTTGCTTTTTCCTGCTAATCCTAGCATGATAAAGAAGATGCAAAGAGAGTGAGATGCCAGCTCCTTTCATTCAGTCAGTAGCTTCAAACATTTCTGGTATATGAAAAACATGTTTTTCAATGGCAAAAATCAATGAATATTGTAAATGCACAAACAGTAATATCTCCACATTGCAAGGTGCAATTCTGAAATTTTTTGCTTTTCCTGCTAATCCTAGCATGATAAAGAAGATTCAAAGAGAGTGAGATGCCAGCTCCTTTCATTCAGTCAGTAGCTTCAAACATTTCTGGACGTTTTTCAATGGCAAAAATCAATGAATATTGTAAATGCACAAACAGTAATATCTCCACATTGCAAGGTGCAATTCTGAAATTTTTTGCTTTTTCCTGCTAATCCTAGCATGATAAAGAAGATTCAAAGAGAGTGAGATGCCAGCTCCTTTCATTCAGTCAGTAGCTTCAAACATTTCTGGTATATGAAAAACATGTTTTCAATGGCAAAAATCAATGAATATTGCAAATGCACAAACAGTAATATCTCCACATTGCAAGGTGCAATTCTGAAATTTTTGCTTTTTCCTGTTAATCCTAGCATGATAAAGAAGATTCAAAGAGAGTGAGATGCCAGCTCCTTTCATTCAGTCAGTAGCTTCAAACATTTTTGGTATATGAATAACATGATGTTTTTCAATGGCAAAAATCAATGAATATTGTAAATGCACAAACAGTAATATCTCCACATTGCAAGGTGCAATTCTGAAATTTTTTGCTTTTTCCTGCTAATCCTAGCATGATAAAGAAGATTCAAAGAGTGAGATGCCAGCTCTTTTCATTCAGTCAGTAGCTTCAAACATTTCTGGTATATGAAAAACATGTTTTTCAATGGCAAAAATCAATGAATATTGTAAATGCACAAACAGTAATATCTCCACATTGCAAGGTGCAATTCTGAAATTTTTTGCTTTTTCCTGCTAATCCTAGCATGATAAAGAAGATTCAAAGAGAGTGAGATGCGAGCTCCTTTCATTCAGTCAGTAGCTTCAAACATTTCTGGTATATGAAAAACATGTTTTTCAATGGCAAAAATCAATGAATATTGTAAATGCACAAACAGTAATATCTCCACATTGCAAGGTGCAATTCTGAAATTTTTTGCTTTTTCCTGCTAATCCTAGCATGATAAAGAAGATTCAAAGAGAGTGAGATGCCAGCTCCTTTCATTCAGTCAGTAGCTTCAAACATTTCTGGTATATGAAAAACATGTTTTTCAATGGCAAAAATCAATGAATATTGTAAATGCACAAACAGTAATATCTCCACATTGCAAGGTGCAATTCTGAAATTTTTTGCTTTTTCCTGCTAATCCTAGCATGATAAAGAAGATTCAAAGAGAATGAGATGCCAGCTCCTTTCATTCAGTCAGTAGCTTCAAACATTTCTGGTATATGAAAAACATGTTTTTCAATGGCAAAAATCAATGAATATTGTAAATGCACAAACAGTAATATCTCCACATTGCAAGGTGCAATTCTGAATTTTTTTGCTTTTTCCTGTTAATCCTAGCATGATAAAGAAGATTCAAAGAGAGTGAGATGCCAGCTCCTTTCATTCAGTCAGTAGCTTCAAACATTTCTGGTATATGAATAACATGATGTTTTTCAATGGCAAAAATCAATGAATATTTTAAATGCACAAACAGTAATATCTCCACATTGCAAGGTGCAATTCTGAAATTTTTTGCTTTTTCCTGCTAATCCTAGCATGATAAAGAAGATTCAAAGAGAGTGAGATGCCAGCTCCTTTCATTCAGTCAGTAGCTTCAAACATTTCTGGACGTTTTTCAATGGCAAAAATCAATGAATATTGTAAATGCACAAACAGTAATATCTCCACATTGCAAGGTGCAATTCTGAAATTTTTTGCTTTTTCCTGCTAATCCTAGCAGGATAAAGAAGATTCAAAGAGAGTGAGATGCCAGCTCCTTTCATTCAGTCAGTAGCTTCAAACATTTCTGGTATATGAAAAACATGTTTTTCAATGGCAAAAATCAATGAATATTGTAAATGCACAAACAGTAATATCTCGACATTGCAAGGTGCAATTCTGAAATTTTTTGCTTTTTCCTGCTAATCCTAGCATGATAAAGAAGATTCAAAGAGAGTGAGATGCCAGCTGCTTTCATTCAGTCAGTAGCTTCAAACATTTCTGGTATATGAAAAACGTTTTTCAATGGCAAAAATCAATGAATATTGTAAATGCACAAACAGTAATATCTCCACATTGCAAGGTGCAATTCTGAATTTTTTTGCTTTTTCCTGTTAATCCTAGCATGATAAAGAAGATTCAAAGAGAGTGAGATGCCAGCTCCTTTCATTCAGTCAGTAGCTTCAAACATTTCTGGTATATGAATAACATGATGTTTTTCAATGGCAAAAATCAATGAATATTTTAAATGCACAAACAGTAATATCTCCACATTGCAAGGTGCAATTCTGAAATTTTTTGCTTTTTCCTGCTAATCCTAGCATGATAAAGAAGATTCAAAGAGAGTGAGATGCCAGCTCCTTTCATTCAGTCAGTAGCTTCAAACATTTCTGGACGTTTTTCAATGGCAAAAATCAATGAATATTGTAAATGCACAAACAGTAATATCTCCACATTGCAAGGTGCAATTCTGAAATTTTTTGCTTTTTCCTGCTAATCCTAGCAGGATAAAGAAGATTCAAAGAGAGTGAGATGCCAGCTCCTTTCATTCAGTCAGTAGCTTCAAACATTTCTGGTATATGAAAAACATGTTTTTCAATGGCAAAAATCAATGAATATTGTAAATGCACAAACAGTAATATCTCCACATTGCAAGGTGCAATTCTGAAATTTTTTGCTTTTTCCTGCTAATCCTAGCATGATAAAGAAGATTCAAAGAGAGTGGGATGCCAGCTCCTTTCATTCAGTCAGTAGCTTCAAACATTTCTGGACGTTTTTCAATGGCAAAAATCAATGAATATTGTAAATGCACAAACAGTAATATCTCCACATTGCAAGGTGCAATTCTGAAATTTTTTGCTTTTTCCTGTTAATCCTAGCATGATAAAGAAGATTCAAAGAGAATGAGATGCCAGCTCCTTTCATTCAGTCAGTAGCTTCAAACATTTCTGGTATATGAAAAACATGTTTTTCAATGGCAAAAATCAATGAATATTGTAAATGCACAAACAGTAATATCTCCACATTGCAAGGTGCAATTCTGAAATTTTTTGCTTTTTCCTGCTAATCCTAGCATGATAAAGAAGATTCAAAGAGAGTGAGATGCCAGCTCCTTTCATTCAGTCAGTAGCTTCAAACATTTCTGGTATATGAAAAACATGTTTTTCAATGGCAAAAATCAATGAATATTGTAAATGCACAAACAGTAATATCTCCACATTGCAAGGTGCAATTCTGAAATTTTTTGCTTTTTCCTGCTAATCCTAGCATGATAAAGAAGATTCAAAGAGAGTGAGATGCCAGCTCCTTTCATTCAGTCAGTAGCTTCAAACATTTCTGGTATATGAAAAACATGTTTTTCAATGGCAAAAATCAATGAATATTGTAAATGCACAAACAGTAATATCTCCACATTGCAAGGTGCAATTCTGAAATTTTTTGCTTTTTCCTGCTAATCCTAGCATGATAAAGAAGATTCAAAGAGAGTGAGATGCCAGCTCCTTTCATTCAGTCAGTAGCTTCAAACATTTCTGGTATATGAAAAACATGTTTTTCAATGGCAAAAATCAATGAATATTGTAAATGCACAAACAGTAATATCTCCACATTGCAAGGTGCAATTCTGAAATTTTTTGCTTTTTCCTGCTAATCCTAGCATGATAAAGAAGATTCAAAGAGAGTGAGATGCCAGCTCCTTTCATTCAGTCAGTAGCTTCAAACATTTCTGGTATATGAAAAACATGTTTTTCAATGGCAAAAATCAATGAATATTGTAAATGCACAAACAGTAATATCTCCACATTGCAAGGTGCAATTCTGAAATTTTTTGCTTTTTCCTGCTAATCCTAGCATGATAAAGAAGATTCAAAGAGAGTGAGATGCCAGCTCCTTTCATTCAGTCAGTAGCTTCAAACATTTCTGGTATATGAAAAACATGTTTTTCAATGGCAAAAATCAATGAATATTGTAAATGCACAAACAGTAATATCTCCACATTGCAAGGTGCAATTCTGAAATTTTTTGCTTTTTCCTGCTAATCCTAGCATGATAAAGAAGATTCAAAGAGAGTGAGATGCCAGCTCCTTTCATTCAGTCAGTAGCTTCAAACATTTCTGGACGTTTTTCAATGGCAAAAATCAATGAATATTGTAAATGCACAAACAGTAATATCTCCACATTGCAAGGTGCAATTCTGAAATTTTTTGCTTTTTCCTGCTAATCCTAGCATGATAAAGAAGATTCAAAGAGAGTGAGATGCCAGCTCCTTTCATTCAGTCAGTAGCTTCAAACATTTCTGGTATATGAAAAACATGTTTTTCAATGGCAAAAATCAATGAATATTGTAAATGCACAAACAGTAATATCTCCACATTGCAAGGTGCAATTCTGAAATTTTTTGCTTTTTCCTGCTAATCCTAGCATGATAAAGAAGATTCAAAGAGAGTGAGATGCCAGCTCCTTTCATTGTCAGTAGCTTCAAACATTTCTGGTATATGAAAAACATGTTTTTCAATGGCAAAAATCAATGAATATTGTAAATGCACAAACAGTAATATCTCCACATTGCAAGGTGCAATTCTGAAATTTTTTGCTTTTTCCTGCTAATCCTAGCATGATAAAGAAGATTCAAAGAGAGTGAGATGCCAGCTCCTTTCATTCAGTCAGTAGCTTCAAACATTTCTGGTATATGAAAAACATGTTTTTCAATGGCAAAAATCAATGAATATTGTAAATGCACAAACAGTAATATCTCCACATTGCAAGGTGCAATTCTGAAATTTTTTGCTTTTTCCTGCTAATCCTAGCATGATAAAGAAGATTCAAAGAGAGTGAGATGCCAGCTCCTTTCATTCAGTCAGTAGCTTCAAACATTTCTGGTATATGAAAAACATGTTTTTCAATGGCAAAAATCAATGAATATTGTAAATGCACAAACAGTAATATCTCCACATTGCAAGGTGCAATTCTGAAATTTTTTGCTTTTTCCTGCTAATCCTAGCATGATAAAGAAGATTCAAAGAGAGTGAGATGCCAGCTCCTTTCATTCAGTCAGTAGCTTCAAACATTTCTGGTATATGAAAAACATGTTTTTCAATGGCAAAAATCAATGAATATTGTAAATGCACAAACAGTAATATCTCCACATTGCAAGGTGCAATTCTGAAATTTTTTGCTTTTTCCTGCTAATCCTAGCATGATAAAGAAGATTCAAAGAGAGTGAGATGCCAGCTCCTTTCATTCAGTCAGTAGCTTCAAACATTTCTGGTATATGAAAAACATGTTTTTCAATGGCAAAAATCAATGAATATTGTAAATGCACAAACAGTAATATCTCCACATTGCAAGGTGCAATTCTGAAATTTTTTGCTTTTTCCTGCTAATCCTAGCATGATAAAGAAGATTCAAAGAGAGTGAGATGCCAGCTCCTTTCATTCAGTCAGTAGCTTCAAACATTTCTGGTATATGAAAAACATGTTTTTCAATGGCAAAAATCAATGAATATTGTAAATGCACAAACAGTAATATCTCCACATTGCAAGGTGCAATTCTGAAATTTTTTGCTTTTTCCTGCTAATCCTAGCATGATAAAGAAGATTCAAAGAGAGTGAGATGCCAGCTCCTTTCATTCAGTCAGTAGCTTCAAACATTTCTGGTATATGAAAAACATGTTTTTCAATGGCAAAAATCAATGAATATTGTAAATGCACAAATAGTAATATCTCCACATTGCAAGGTGCAATTCTGAAATTTTTTGCTTTTTCCTGTTAATCCTAGCATGATAAAGAAGATTCAAAGAGAGTGAGATGCCAGCTCCTTTCATTCAGTCAGTAGCTTCAAACATTTCTGGTATATGAATAACATGATGTTTTTCAATGGCAAAAATCAATGAATATTTTAAATGCACAAACAGTAATATCTCCACATTGCAAGGTGCATTTCTGAAATTTTTTGCTTTTTCCTGCTAATCCTAGCATGATAAAGAAGATTCAAAGAGAGTGAGATGCCAGCTCCTTTCATTCAGTCAGTAGCTTCAAACATTTCTGGACGTTTTTCAATGGCAAAAATCAATGAATATTGTAAATGCACAAACAGTAATATCTCCACATTGCAAGGTGCAATTCTGAAATTTTTTGCTTTTTCCTGCTAATCCTAGCAGGATAAAGAAGATTCAAAGAGAGTGAGATGCCAGCTCCTTTCATTCAGTCAGTAGCTTCAAACATTTCTGGTATATGAAAAACATGTTTTTCAATGGCAAAAATCAATGAATATTGTAAATGCACAAACAGTAATATCTCGACATTGCAAGGTGCAATTCTGAAATTTTTTGCTTTTTCCTGCTAATCCTAGCATGATAAAGAAGATTCTAAGAGAGTGAGATGCCAGCTCCTTTCATTCAGTCAGTAGCTTCAAACATTTCTGGTATATGAAAAACGTTTTTCAATGGCAAAAATCAATGAATATTGTAAATGCACAAACAGTAATATCTACACATTGCAAGGTGCAATTCTGAAATTTTTTGCTTTTTCCTGCTAATCCTAGCATGATAAAGAAGATTCAAAGAGAGTGAGATGCCAGCTCCTTTCATTCAGTCAGTAGCTTCAAACATTTCTGGTATATGAAAAACATGTTTTTCAATGGCAAAAATCAATGAATATTGTAAATGCACAAATAGTAATATCTCCACATTGCAAGGTGCAATTCTGAAATTTTTTGCTTTTTCCTGTTAATCCTAGCATGATAAAGAAGATTCAAAGAGAGTGAGATGCCAGCTCCTTTCATTCAGTCAGTAGCTTCAAACATTTCTGGTATATGAATAACATGATGTTTTTCAATGGCAAAAATCAATGAATATTTTAAATGCACAAACAGTAATATCTCCACATTGCAAGGTGCATTTCTGAAATTTTTTGCTTTTTCCTGCTAATCCTAGCATGATAAAGAAGATTCAAAGAGAGTGAGATGCCAGCTCCTTTCATTCAGTCAGTAGCTTCAAACATTTCTGGACGTTTTTCAATGGCAAAAATCAATGAATATTGTAAATGCACAAACAGTAATATCTCCACATTGCAAGGTGCAATTCTGAAATTTTTTGCTTTTTCCTGCTAATCCTAGCAGGATAAAGAAGATTCAAAGAGAGTGAGATGCCAGCTCCTTTCATTCAGTCAGTAGCTTCAAACATTTCTGGTATATGAAAAACATGTTTTTCAATGGCAAAAATCAATGAATATTGTAAATGCACAAACAGTAATATCTCGACATTGCAAGGTGCAATTCTGAAATTTTTTGCTTTTTCCTGCTAATCCTAGCATGATAAAGAAGATTCTAAGAGAGTGAGATGCCAGCTCCTTTCATTCAGTCAGTAGCTTCAAACATTTCTGGTATATGAAAAACATGTTTTTCAATGGCAAAAATCAATGAATATTGTAAATGCTCAAACAGTAATATCTCCACATTGCAAGGTGCAATTCTGAAATTTTTTGCTTTTTCCTGCTAATCCTAGCATGATAAAGAAGATTCAAAGAGAGTGAGATGCCAGCTCCTTTCATTCAGTCAGTAGCTTCAAACATTTCTGGTATATGAAAAACATGTTTTTCAATGGCAAAAATCAATGAATATTGTAAATGCACAAACAGTAATATCTCCACATTGCAAGGTGCAATTCTGAAATTTTTTGCTTTTTCCTGCTAATCCTAGCATGATAAAGAAGATTCAAAGAGAGTGAGATGCCAGCTCCTTTCATTCAGTCAGTAGCTTCAAACATTTCTGGTATATGAAAAACATGTTTTTCAATGGCAAAAATCAATGAATATTGTAAATGCACAAACAGTAATATCTCCACATTGCAAGGTGCAATTCTGAAATTTTTTGCTTTTTCCTGCTAATCCTAGCAGGATAAAGAAGATTCAAAGAGAGTGAGATGCCAGCTCCTTTCATTCAGTCAGTAGCTTCAAACATTTCTGGTATATGAAAAACATGTTTTTCAATGGCAAAAATCAATGAATATTGTAAATGCACAAACAGTAATATCTCGACATTGCAAGGTGCAATTCTGAAATTTTTTGCTTTTTCCTGCTAATCCTAGCATGATAAAGAAGATTCAAAGAGAGTGAGATGCCAGCTCCTTTCATTCAGTCAGTAGCTTCAAACATTTCTGGTATATGAAAAACGTTTTTCAATGGCAAAAATCAATGAATATTGTAAATGCACAAACAGTAATATCTCCACATTGCAAGGTGCAATTCTGAATTTTTTTGCTTTTTCCTGTTAATCCTAGCATGATAAAGAAGATTCAAAGAGAGTGAGATGCCAGCTCCTTTCATTCAGTCAGTAGCTTCAAACATTTCTGGTATATGAATAACATGATGTTTTTCAATGGCAAAAATCAATGAATATTTTAAATGCACAAACAGTAATATCTCCACATTGCAAGGTGCAATTCTGAAATTTTTTGCTTTTTCCTGCTAATCCTAGCATGATAAAGAAGATTCAAAGAGAGTGAGATGCCAGCTCCTTTCATTCAGTCAGTAGCTTCAAACATTTCTGGACGTTTTTCAATGGCAAAAATCAATGAATATTGTAAATGCACAAACAGTAATATCTCCACATTGCAAGGTGCAATTCTGAAATTTTTTGCTTTTTCCTGCTAATCCTAGCATGATAAAGAAGATTCAAAGAGAGTGAGATGCCAGCTCCTTTCATTCAGTCAGTAGCTTCAAACATTTCTGGTATATGAAAAACATGTTTTTCAATGGCAAAAATCAATGAATATTGTAAATGCACAAACAGTAATATCTCCACATTGCAAGGTGCAATTCTGAAATTTTTTGCTTTTTCCTGCTAATCCTAGCATGATAAAGAATATTCAAAGAGAGTGAGATGCCAGCTCCTTTCATTCAGTCAGTAGCTTCACACATTTCTGGTATATGAAAAACATGTTTTTCAATGGCAAAAATCAATGAATATTGTAAATGCACAAACAGTAATATCTCCACATTGCAAGGTGCAATTCTGAAATTTTTTGCTTTTTCCTGCTAATCCTAGCATGATAAAGAAGATTCAAAGAGAGTGAGATGCCAGCTCCTTTCATTCAGTCAGTAGCTTCAAACATTTCTGGTATATGAAAAACATGTTTTTCAATGGCAAAAATCAATGAATATTGTAAATGCACAAACAGTAATATCTCCACATTGCAAGGTGCAATTCTGAAATTTTTTGCTTTTTCCTGCTAATCCTAGCATGATAAAGAAGATTCAAAGAGAGTGAGATGCCAGCTCCTTTCATTCAGTCAGTAGCTTCAAACATTTCTGGTATATGAAAAACATGTTTTTCAATGGCAAAAATCAATGAATATTGTAAATGCACAAACAGTAATATCTCCACATTGCAAGGTGCAATTCTGAAATTTTTTGCTTTTTCCTGCTAATCCTAGCATGATAAAGAAGATGCAAAGCGAGTGAGATGCCAGCTCCTTTCATTCAGTCAGTAGCTTCAAACATTTCTGGTATATGAAAAACATGTTTTTCAATGGCAAAAATCAATGAATATTGTAAATGCACAAACAGTAATATCTCCACATTGCAAGGTGCAATTCTGAAATTTTTTGCTTTTTCCTGCTAATCCTAGCATGATAAAGAAGATTCAAAGAGAGTGAGATGCCAGCTCCTTTCATTCAGTCAGTAGCTTCAAACATTTCTGGACGTTTTTCAATGGCAAAAATCAATGAATATTGTAAATGCACAAACAGTAATATCTCCACATTGCAAGGTGCAATTCTGAAATTTTTTGCTTTTTCCTGCTAATCCTAGCATGATAAAGAAGATTCAAAGAGAGTGAGATGCCAGCTCCTTTCATTCAGTCAGTAGCTTCAAACATTTCTGGTATATGAAAAACATGTTTTTCAATGGCAAAAATCAATGAATATTGCAAATGCACAAACAGTAATATCTCCACATTGCAAGGTGCAATTCTGAAATTTTTTGCTTTTTCCTGTTAATCCTAGCATGATAAAGAAGATTCAAAGAGAGTGAGATGCCAGCTCCTTTCATTCAGTCAGTAGCTTCAAACATTTTTGGTATATGAATAACATGATGTTTTTCAATGGCAAAAATCAATGAATATTGTAAATGCACAAACAGTAATATCTCCACATTGCAAGGTGCAATTCTGAAATTTTTTGCTTTTTCCTGCTAATCCTAGCATGATAAAGAAGATTCAAAGAGAGTGAGATGCCAGCTCTTTTCATTCAGTCAGTAGCTTCAAACATTTCTGGTATATGAAAAACATGTTTTTCAATGGCAAAAATCAATGAATATTGTAAATGCACAAACAGTAATATCTCCACATTGCAAGGTGCAATTCTGAAATTTTTTGCTTTTTCCTGCTAATCCTAGCATGATAAAGAAGATTCAAAGAGAGTGAGATGCGAGCTCCTTTCATTCAGTCAGTAGCTTCAAACATTTCTGGTATATGAAAAACATGTTTTTCAATGGCAAAAATCAATGAATATTGTAAATGCACAAACAGTAATATCTCCACATTGCAAGGTGCAATTCTGAAATTTTTTGCTTTTTCCTGCTAATCCTAGCATGATAAAGAAGATTCAAAGAGAGTGAGATGCCAGCTCCTTTCATTCAGTCAGTAGCTTCAAACATTTCTGGTATATGAAAAACATGTTTTTCAATGGCAAAAATCAATGAATATTGTAAATGCACAAACAGTAATATCTCCACATTGCAAGGTGCAATTCTGAAATTTTTTGCTTTTTCCTGCTAATCCTAGCATGATAAAGAAGATTCAAAGAGAATGAGATGCCAGCTCCTTTCATTCAGTCAGTAGCTTCAAACATTTCTGGTATATGAAAAACATGTTTTTCAATGGCAAAAATCAATGAATATTGTAAATGCACAAACAGTAATATCTCCACATTGCAAGGTGCAATTCTGAATTTTTTTGCTTTTTCCTGTTAATCCTAGCATGATAAAGAAGATTCAAAGAGAGTGAGATGCCAGCTCCTTTCATTCAGTCAGTAGCTTCAAACATTTCTGGTATATGAATAACATGATGTTTTTCAATGGCAAAAATCAATGAATATTTTAAATGCACAAACAGTAATATCTCCACATTGCAAGGTGCAATTCTGAAATTTTTTGCTTTTTCCTGCTAATCCTAGCATGATAAAGAAGATTCAAAGAGAGTGAGATGCCAGCTCCTTTCATTCAGTCAGTAGCTTCAAACATTTCTGGACGTTTTTCAATGGCAAAAATCAATGAATATTGTAAATGCACAAACAGTAATATCTCCACATTGCAAGGTGCAATTCTGAAATTTTTTGCTTTTTCCTGCTAATCCTAGCAGGATAAAGAAGATTCAAAGAGAGTGAGATGCCAGCTCCTTTCATTCAGTCAGTAGCTTCAAACATTTCTGGTATATGAAAAACATGTTTTTCAATGGCAAAAATCAATGAATATTGTAAATGCACAAACAGTAATATCTCGACATTGCAAGGTGCAATTCTGAAATTTTTTGCTTTTTCCTGCTAATCCTAGCATGATAAAGAAGATTCAAAGAGAGTGAGATGCCAGCTCCTTTCATTCAGTCAGTAGCTTCAAACATTTCTGGTATATGAAAAACGTTTTTCAATGGCAAAAATCAATGAATATTGTAAATGCACAAACAGTAATATCTCCACATTGCAAGGTGCAATTCTGAATTTTTTTGCTTTTTCCTGTTAATCCTAGCATGATAAAGAAGATTCAAAGAGAGTGAGATGCCAGCTCCTTTCATTCAGTCAGTAGCTTCAAACATTTCTGGTATATGAATAACATGATGTTTTTCAATGGCAAAAATCAATGAATATTTTAAATGCACAAACAGTAATATCTCCACATTGCAAGGTGCAATTCTGAAATTTTTTGCTTTTTCCTGCTAATCCTAGCATGATAAAGAAGATTCAAAGAGAGTGAGATGCCAGCTCCTTTCATTCAGTCAGTAGCTTCAAACATTTCTGGACGTTTTTCAATGGCAAAAATCAATGAATATTGTAAATGCACAAACAGTAATATCTCCACATTGCAAGGTGCAATTCTGAAATTTTTTGCTTTTTCCTGCTAATCCTAGCAGGATAAAGAAGATTCAAAGAGAGTGAGATGCCTTCTCCTTTCATTCAGTCAGTAGCTTCAAACATTTCTGGTATATGAAAAACATGTTTTTCAATGGCAAAAATCAATGAATATTGTAAATGCACAAACAGTAATATCTCCACATTGCAAGGTGCAATTCTGAAATTTTTTGCTTTTTCCTGCTAATCCTAGCATGATAAAGAAGATTCAAAGAGAGTGGGATGCCAGCTCCTTTCATTCAGTCAGTAGCTTCAAACATTTCTGGACGTTTTTCAATGGCAAAAATCAATGAATATTGTAAATGCACAAACAGTAATATCTCCACATTGCAAGGTGCAATTCTGAAATTTTTTGCTTTTTCCTGTTAATCCTAGCATGATAAAGAAGATTCAAAGAGAATGAGATGCCAGCTCCTTTCATTCAGTCAGTAGCTTCAAACATTTCTGGTATATGAAAAACATGTTTTTCAATGGCAAAAATCAATGAATATTGTAAATGCACAAACAGTAATATCTCCACATTGCAAGGTGCAATTCTGAAATTTTTTGCTTTTTCCTGCTAATCCTAGCATGATAAAGAAGATTCAAAGAGAGTGAGATGCCAGCTCCTTTCATTCAGTCAGTAGCTTCAAACATTTCTGGTATATGAAAAACATGTTTTTCAATGGCAAAAATCAATGAATATTGTAAATGCACAAACAGTAATATCTCCACATTGCAAGGTGCAATTCTGAAATTTTTTGCTTTTTCCTGCTAATCCTAGCATGATAAAGAAGATTCAAAGAGAGTGAGATGCCAGCTCCTTTCATTCAGTCAGTAGCTTCAAACATTTCTGGTATATGAAAAACATGTTTTTCAATGGCAAAAATCAATGAATATTGTAAATGCACAAACAGTAATATCTCCACATTGCAAGGTGCAATTCTGAAATTTTTTGCTTTTTCCTGCTAATCCTAGCATGATAAAGAAGATTCAAAGAGAGTGAGATGCCAGCTCCTTTCATTCAGTCAGTAGCTTCAAACATTTCTGGTATATGAAAAACATGTTTTTCAATGGCAAAAATCAATGAATATTGTAAATGCACAAACAGTAATATCTCCACATTGCAAGGTGCAATTCTGAAATTTTTTGCTTTTTCCTGCTAATCCTAGCATGATAAAGAAGATTCAAAGAGAGTGAGATGCCAGCTCCTTTCATTCAGTCAGTAGCTTCAAACATTTCTGGTATATGAAAAACATGTTTTTCAATGGCAAAAATCAATGAATATTGTAAATGCACAAACAGTAATATCTCCACATTGCAAGGTGCAATTCTGAAATTTTTTGCTTTTTCCTGCTAATCCTAGCATGATAAAGAAGATTCAAAGAGAGTGAGATGCCAGCTCCTTTCATTCAGTCAGTAGCTTCAAACATTTCTGGTATATGAAAAACATGTTTTTCAATGGCAAAAATCAATGAATATTGTAAATGCACAAACAGTAATATCTCCACATTGCAAGGTGCAATTCTGAAATTTTTTGCTTTTTCCTGCTAATCCTAGCATGATAAAGAAGATTCAAAGAGAGTGAGATGCCAGCTCCTTTCATTCAGTCAGTAGCTTCAAACATTTCTGGACGTTTTTCAATGGCAAAAATCAATGAATATTGTAAATGCACAAACAGTAATATCTCCACATTGCAAGGTGCAATTCTGAAATTTTTTGCTTTTTCCTGCTAATCCTAGCATGATAAAGAAGATTCAAAGAGAGTGAGATGCCAGCTCCTTTCATTCAGTCAGTAGCTTCAAACATTTCTGGTATATGAAAAACATGTTTTTCAATGGCAAAAATCAATGAATATTGTAAATGCACAAACAGTAATATCTCCACATTGCAAGGTGCAATTCTGAAATTTTTTGCTTTTTCCTGCTAATCCTAGCATGATAAAGAAGATTCAAAGAGAGTGAGATGCCAGCTCTTTTCATTCAGTCAGTAGCTTCAAACATTTCTGGTATATGAAAAACATGTTTTTCAATGGCAAAAATCAATGAATATTGTAAATGCACAAACAGTAATATCTCCACATTGCAAGGTGCAATTCTGAAATTTTTTGCTTTTTCCTGCTAATCCTAGCATGATAAAGAAGATTCAAAGAGAGTGAGATGCCAGCTCCTTTCATTCAGTCAGTAGCTTCAAACATTTCTGGTATATGAAAAACATGTTTTTCAATGGCAAAAATCAATGAATATTGTAAATGCACAAACAGTAATATCTCCACATTGCAAGGTGCAATTCTGAAATTTTTTGCTTTTTCCTGCTAATCCTAGCATGATAAAGAAGATTCAAAGAGAGTGAGATGCCAGCTCCTTTCATTCAGTCAGTAGCTTCAAACATTTCTGGTATATGAAAAACATGTTTTTCAATGGCAAAAATCAATGAATATTGTAAATGCACAAACAGTAATATCTCCACATTGCAAGGTGCAATTCTGAAATTTTTTGCTTTTTCCTGCTAATCCTAGCATGATAAAGAAGATTCAAAGAGAGTGAGATGCCAGCTCCTTTCATTCAGTCAGTAGCTTCAAACATTTCTGGACGTTTTTCAATGGCAAAAATCAATGAATATTGTAAATGCACAAACAGTAATATCTCCACATTGCAAGGTGCAATTCTGAAATTTTTTGCTTTTTCCTGCTAATCCTAGCATGATAAAGAAGATTCAAAGAGAGTGAGATGCCAGCTCCTTTCATTCAGTCAGTAGCTTCAAACATTTCTGGTATATGAAAAACATGTTTTTCAATGGCAAAAATCAATGAATATTGTAAATGCACAAACAGTAATATCTCCACATTGCAAGGTGCAATTCTGAAATTTTTTGCTTTTTCCTGCTAATCCTAGCATGATAAAGAAGATTCAAAGAGAGTGAGATGCCAGCTCCTTTCATTCAGTCAGTAGCTTCAAACATTTCTGGTATATGAAAAACATGTTTTTCAATGGCAAAAATCAATGAATATTGTAAATGCACAAACAGTAATATCTCCACATTGCAAGGTGCAATTCTGAAATTTTTTGCTTTTTCCTGCTAATCCTAGCATGATAAAGAAGATTCAAAGAGAGTGAGATGCCAGCTCCTTTCATTCAGTCAGTAGCTTCAAACATTTCTGGTATATGAAAAACATGTTTTTCAATGGCAAAAATCAATGAATATTGTAAATGCACAAACAGTAATATCTCCACATTGCAAGGTGCAATTCTGAAATTTTTTGCTTTTTCCTGCTAATCCTAGCATGATAAAGAAGATTCAAAGAGAGTGAGATGCCAGCTCCTTTCATTCAGTCAGTAGCTTCAAACATTTCTGGTATATGAAAAACATGTTTTTCAATGGCAAAAATCAATGAATATTGTAAATGCACAAACAGTAATATCTCCACATTGCAAGGTGCAATTCTGAAATTTTTTGCTTTTTCCTGCTAATCCTAGCATGATAAAGAAGATGCAAAGAGAGTGAGATGCCAGCTCCTTTCATTCAGTCAGTAGCTTCAAACATTTCTGGTATATGAAAAACATGTTTTTCAATGGCAAAAATCAATGAATATTGTAAATGCACAAACAGTAATATCTCCACATTGCAAGGTGCAATTCTGAAATTTTTTGCTTTTTCCTGCTAATCCTAGCATGATAAAGAAGATTCAAAGAGAGTGAGATGCCAGCTCCTTTCATTCAGTCAGTAGCTTCAAACATTTCTGGACGTTTTTCAATGGCAAAAATCAATGAATATTGTAAATGCACAAACAGTAATATCTCCACATTGCAAGGTGCAATTCTGAAATTTTTTGCTTTTTCCTGCTAATCCTAGCATGATAAAGAAGATTCAAAGAGAGTGAGATGCCAGCTCCTTTCATTCAGTCAGTAGCTTCAAACATTTCTGGTATATGAAAAACATGTTTTTCAATGGCAAAAATCAATGAATATTGCAAATGCACAAACAGTAATATCTCCACATTGCAAGGTGCAATTCTGAAATTTTTTGCTTTTTCCTGTTAATCCTAGCATGATAAAGAAGATTCAAAGAGAGTGAGATGCCAGCTCCTTTCATTCAGTCAGTAGCTTCAAACATTTTTGGTATATGAATAACATGATGTTTTTCAATGGCAAAAATCAATGAATATTGTAAATGCACAAACAGTAATATCTCCACATTGCAAGGTGCAATTCTGAAATTTTTTGCTTTTTCCTGCTAATCCTAGCATGATAAAGAAGATTCAAAGAGTGAGATGCCAGCTCTTTTCATTCAGTCAGTAGCTTCAAACATTTCTGGTATATGAAAAACATGTTTTTCAATGGCAAAAATCAATGAATATTGTAAATGCACAAACAGTAATATCTCCACATTGCAAGGTGCAATTCTGAAATTTTTTGCTTTTTCCTGCTAATCCTAGCATGATAAAGAAGATTCAAAGAGAGTGAGATGCGAGCTCCTTTCATTCAGTCAGTAGCTTCAAACATTTCTGGTATATGAAAAACATGTTTTTCAATGGCAAAAATCAATGAATATTGTAAATGCACAAACAGTAATATCTCCACATTGCAAGGTGCAATTCTGAAATTTTTTGCTTTTTCCTGCTAATCCTAGCATGATAAAGAAGATTCAAAGAGAGTGAGATGCCAGCTCCTTTCATTCAGTCAGTAGCTTCAAACATTTCTGGTATATGAAAAACATGTTTTTCAATGGCAAAAATCAATGAATATTGTAAATGCACAAACAGTAATATCTCCACATTGCAAGGTGCAATTCTGAAATTTTTTGCTTTTTCCTGCTAATCCTAGCATGATAAAGAAGATTCAAAGAGAATGAGATGCCAGCTCCTTTCATTCAGTCAGTAGCTTCAAACATTTCTGGTATATGAAAAACATGTTTTTCAATGGCAAAAATCAATGAATATTGTAAATGCACAAACAGTAATATCTCCACATTGCAAGGTGCAATTCTGAATTTTTTTGCTTTTTCCTGTTAATCCTAGCATGATAAAGAAGATTCAAAGAGAGTGAGATGCCAGCTCCTTTCATTCAGTCAGTAGCTTCAAACATTTCTGGTATATGAATAACATGATGTTTTTCAATGGCAAAAATCAATGAATATTTTAAATGCACAAACAGTAATATCTCCACATTGCAAGGTGCAATTCTGAAATTTTTTGCTTTTTCCTGCTAATCCTAGCATGATAAAGAAGATTCAAAGAGAGTGAGATGCCAGCTCCTTTCATTCAGTCAGTAGCTTCAAACATTTCTGGACGTTTTTCAATGGCAAAAATCAATGAATATTGTAAATGCACAAACAGTAATATCTCCACATTGCAAGGTGCAATTCTGAAATTTTTTGCTTTTTCCTGCTAATCCTAGCAGGATAAAGAAGATTCAAAGAGAGTGAGATGCCAGCTCCTTTCATTCAGTCAGTAGCTTCAAACATTTCTGGTATATGAAAAACATGTTTTTCAATGGCAAAAATCAATGAATATTGTAAATGCACAAACAGTAATATCTCGACATTGCAAGGTGCAATTCTGAAATTTTTTGCTTTTTCCTGCTAATCCTAGCATGATAAAGAAGATTCAAAGAGAGTGAGATGCCAGCTGCTTTCATTCAGTCAGTAGCTTCAAACATTTCTGGTATATGAAAAACGTTTTTCAATGGCAAAAATCAATGAATATTGTAAATGCACAAACAGTAATATCTCCACATTGCAAGGTGCAATTCTGAATTTTTTTGCTTTTTCCTGTTAATCCTAGCATGATAAAGAAGATTCAAAGAGAGTGAGATGCCAGCTCCTTTCATTCAGTCAGTAGCTTCAAACATTTCTGGTATATGAATAACATGATGTTTTTCAATGGCAAAAATCAATGAATATTTTAAATGCACAAACAGTAATATCTCCACATTGCAAGGTGCAATTCTGAAATTTTTTGCTTTTTCCTGCTAATCCTAGCATGATAAAGAAGATTCAAAGAGAGTGAGATGCCAGCTCCTTTCATTCAGTCAGTAGCTTCAAACATTTCTGGACGTTTTTCAATGGCAAAAATCAATGAATATTGTAAATGCACAAACAGTAATATCTCCACATTGCAAGGTGCAATTCTGAAATTTTTTGCTTTTTCCTGCTAATCCTAGCAGGATAAAGAAGATTCAAAGAGAGTGAGATGCCAGCTCCTTTCATTCAGTCAGTAGCTTCAAACATTTCTGGTATATGAAAAACATGTTTTTCAATGGCAAAAATCAATGAATATTGTAAATGCACAAACAGTAATATCTCCACATTGCAAGGTGCAATTCTGAAATTTTTTGCTTTTTCCTGCTAATCCTAGCATGATAAAGAAGATTCAAAGAGAGTGGGATGCCAGCTCCTTTCATTCAGTCAGTAGCTTCAAACATTTCTGGACGTTTTTCAATGGCAAAAATCAATGAATATTGTAAATGCACAAACAGTAATATCTCCACATTGCAAGGTGCAATTCTGAAATTTTTTGCTTTTTCCTGTTAATCCTAGCATGATAAAGAAGATTCAAAGAGAATGAGATGCCAGCTCCTTTCATTCAGTCAGTAGCTTCAAACATTTCTGGTATATGAAAAACATGTTTTTCAATGGCAAAAATCAATGAATATTGTAAATGCACAAACAGTAATATCTCCACATTGCAAGGTGCAATTCTGAAATTTTTTGCTTTTTCCTGCTAATCCTAGCATGATAAAGAAGATTCAAAGAGAGTGAGATGCCAGCTCCTTTCATTCAGTCAGTAGCTTCAAACATTTCTGGTATATGAAAAACATGTTTTTCAATGGCAAAAATCAATGAATATTGTAAATGCACAAACAGTAATATCTCCACATTGCAAGGTGCAATTCTGAAATTTTTTGCTTTTTCCTGCTAATCCTAGCATGATAAAGAAGATTCAAAGAGAGTGAGATGCCAGCTCCTTTCATTCAGTCAGTAGCTTCAAACATTTCTGGTATATGAAAAACATGTTTTTCAATGGCAAAAATCAATGAATATTGTAAATGCACAAACAGTAATATCTCCACATTGCAAGGTGCAATTCTGAAATTTTTTGCTTTTTCCTGCTAATCCTAGCATGATAAAGAAGATTCAAAGAGAGTGAGATGCCAGCTCCTTTCATTCAGTCAGTAGCTTCAAACATTTCTGGTATATGAAAAACATGTTTTTCAATGGCAAAAATCAATGAATATTGTAAATGCACAAACAGTAATATCTCCACATTGCAAGGTGCAATTCTGAAATTTTTTGCTTTTTCCTGCTAATCCTAGCATGATAAAGAAGATTCAAAGAGAGTGAGATGCCAGCTCCTTTCATTCAGTCAGTAGCTTCAAACATTTCTGGTATATGAAAAACATGTTTTTCAATGGCAAAAATCAATGAATATTGTAAATGCACAAACAGTAATATCTCCACATTGCAAGGTGCAATTCTGAAATTTTTTGCTTTTTCCTGCTAATCCTAGCATGATAAAGAAGATTCAAAGAGAGTGAGATGCCAGCTCCTTTCATTCAGTCAGTAGCTTCAAACATTTCTGGTATATGAAAAACATGTTTTTCAATGGCAAAAATCAATGAATATTGTAAATGCACAAACAGTAATATCTCCACATTGCAAGGTGCAATTCTGAAATTTTTTGCTTTTTCCTGCTAATCCTAGCATGATAAAGAAGATTCAAAGAGAGTGAGATGCCAGCTCCTTTCATTCAGTCAGTAGCTTCAAACATTTCTGGACGTTTTTCAATGGCAAAAATCAATGAATATTGTAAATGCACAAACAGTAATATCTCCACATTGCAAGGTGCAATTCTGAAATTTTTTGCTTTTTCCTGCTAATCCTAGCATGATAAAGAAGATTCAAAGAGAGTGAGATGCCAGCTCCTTTCATTCAGTCAGTAGCTTCAAACATTTCTGGTATATGAAAAACATGTTTTTCAATGGCAAAAATCAATGAATATTGTAAATGCACAAACAGTAATATCTCCACATTGCAAGGTGCAATTCTGAAATTTTTTGCTTTTTCCTGCTAATCCTAGCATGATAAAGAAGATTCAAAGAGAGTGAGATGCCAGCTCCTTTCATTGTCAGTAGCTTCAAACATTTCTGGTATATGAAAAACATGTTTTTCAATGGCAAAAATCAGTGAATATTGTAAATGCACAAACAGTAATATCTCCACATTGCAAGGTGCAATTCTGAAATTTTTTGCTTTTTCCTGCTAATCCTAGCATGATAAAGAAGATTCAAAGAGAGTGAGATGCCAGCTCCTTTCATTCAGTCAGTAGCTTCAAACATTTCTGGTATATGAAAAACATGTTTTTCAATGGCAAAAATCAATGAATATTGTAAATGCACAAACAGTAATATCTCCACATTGCAAGGTGCAATTCTGAAATTTTTTGCTTTTTCCTGCTAATCCTAGCATGATAAAGAAGATTCAAAGAGAGTGAGATGCCAGCTCCTTTCATTCAGTCAGTAGCTTCAAACATTTCTGGTATATGAAAAACATGTTTTTCAATGGCAAAAATCAATGAATATTGTAAATGCACAAACAGTAATATCTCCACATTGCAAGGTGCAATTCTGAAATTTTTTGCTTTTTCCTGCTAATCCTAGCATGATAAAGAAGATTCAAAGAGAGTGAGATGCCAGCTCCTTTCATTCAGTCAGTAGCTTCAAACATTTCTGGTATATGAAAAACATGTTTTTCAATGGCAAAAATCAATGAATATTGTAAATGCACAAACAGTAATATCTCCACATTGCAAGGTGCAATTCTGAAATTTTTTGCTTTTTCCTGCTAATCCTAGCATGATAAAGAAGATTCAAAGAGAGTGAGATGCCAGCTCCTTTCATTCAGTCAGTAGCTTCAAACATTTCTGGTATATGAAAAACATGTTTTTCAATGGCAAAAATCAATGAATATTGTAAATGCACAAACAGTAATATCTCCACATTGCAAGGTGCAATTCTGAAATTTTTTGCTTTTTCCTGCTAATCCTAGCATGATAAAGAAGATTCAAAGAGAGTGAGATGCCAGCTCCTTTCATTCAGTCAGTAGCTTCAAACATTTCTGGTATATGAAAAACATGTTTTTCAATGGCAAAAATCAATGAATATTGTAAATGCACAAACAGTAATATCTCCACATTGCAAGGTGCAATTCTGAAATTTTTTGCTTTTTCCTGCTAATCCTAGCATGATAAAGAAGATTCAAAGAGAGTGAGATGCCAGCTCCTTTCATTCAGTCAGTAGCTTCAAACATTTCTGGTATATGAAAAACATGTTTTTCAATGGCAAAAATCAATGAATATTGTAAATGCACAAATAGTAATATCTCCACATTGCAAGGTGCAATTCTGAAATTTTTTGCTTTTTCCTGTTAATCCTAGCATGATAAAGAAGATTCAAAGAGAGTGAGATGCCAGCTCCTTTCATTCAGTCAGTAGCTTCAAACATTTCTGGTATATGAATAACATGATGTTTTTCAATGGCAAAAATCAATGAATATTTTAAATGCACAAACAGTAATATCTCCACATTGCAAGGTGCATTTCTGAAATTTTTTGCTTTTTCCTGCTAATCCTAGCATGATAAAGAAGATTCAAAGAGAGTGAGATGCCAGCTCCTTTCATTCAGTCAGTAGCTTCAAACATTTCTGGACGTTTTTCAATGGCAAAAATCAATGAATATTGTAAATGCACAAACAGTAATATCTCCACATTGCAAGGTGCAATTCTGAAATTTTTTGCTTTTTCCTGCTAATCCTAGCAGGATAAAGAAGATTCAAAGAGAGTGAGATGCCAGCTCCTTTCATTCAGTCAGTAGCTTCAAACATTTCTGGTATATGAAAAACATGTTTTTCAATGGCAAAAATCAATGAATATTGTAAATGCACAAACAGTAATATCTCGACATTGCAAGGTGCAATTCTGAAATTTTTTGCTTTTTCCTGCTAATCCTAGCATGATAAAGAAGATTCTAAGAGAGTGAGATGCCAGCTCCTTTCATTCAGTCAGTAGCTTCAAACATTTCTGGTATATGAAAAACGTTTTTCAATGGCAAAAATCAATGAATATTGTAAATGCACAAACAGTAATATCTACACATTGCAAGGTGCAATTCTGAAATTTTTTGCTTTTTCCTGCTAATCCTAGCATGATAAAGAAGATTCAAAGAGAGTGAGATGCCAGCTCCTTTCATTCAGTCAGTAGCTTCAAACATTTCTGGTATATGAAAAACATGTTTTTCAATGGCAAAAATCAATGAATATTGTAAATGCACAAATAGTAATATCTCCACATTGCAAGGTGCAATTCTGAAATTTTTTGCTTTTTCCTGTTAATCCTAGCATGATAAAGAAGATTCAAAGAGAGTGAGATGCCAGCTCCTTTCATTCAGTCAGTAGCTTCAAACATTTCTGGTATATGAATAACATGATGTTTTTCAATGGCAAAAATCAATGAATATTTTAAATGCACAAACAGTAATATCTCCACATTGCAAGGTGCATTTCTGAAATTTTTTGCTTTTTCCTGCTAATCCTAGCATGATAAAGAAGATTCAAAGAGAGTGAGATGCCAGCTCCTTTCATTCAGTCAGTAGCTTCAAACATTTCTGGACGTTTTTCAATGGCAAAAATCAATGAATATTGTAAATGCACAAACAGTAATATCTCCACATTGCAAGGTGCAATTCTGAAATTTTTTGCTTTTTCCTGCTAATCCTAGCAGGATAAAGAAGATTCAAAGAGAGTGAGATGCCAGCTCCTTTCATTCAGTCAGTAGCTTCAAACATTTCTGGTATATGAAAAACATGTTTTTCAATGGCAAAAATCAATGAATATTGTAAATGCACAAACAGTAATATCTCGACATTGCAAGGTGCAATTCTGAAATTTTTTGCTTTTTCCTGCTAATCCTAGCATGATAAAGAAGATTCTAAGAGAGTGAGATGCCAGCTCCTTTCATTCAGTCAGTAGCTTCAAACATTTCTGGTATATGAAAAACATGTTTTTCAATGGCAAAAATCAATGAATATTGTAAATGCTCAAACAGTAATATCTCCACATTGCAAGGTGCAATTCTGAAATTTTTTGCTTTTTCCTGCTAATCCTAGCATGATAAAGAAGATTCAAAGAGAGTGAGATGCCAGCTCCTTTCATTCAGTCAGTAGCTTCAAACATTTCTGGTATATGAAAAACATGTTTTTCAATGGCAAAAATCAATGAATATTGTAAATGCACAAACAGTAATATCTCCACATTGCAAGGTGCAATTCTGAAATTTTTTGCTTTTTCCTGCTAATCCTAGCATGATAAAGAAGATTCAAAGAGAGTGAGATGCCAGCTCCTTTCATTCAGTCAGTAGCTTCAAACATTTCTGGTATATGAAAAACATGTTTTTCAATGGCAAAAATCAATGAATATTGTAAATGCACAAACAGTAATATCTCCACATTGCAAGGTGCAATTCTGAAATTTTTTGCTTTTTCCTGCTAATCCTAGCAGGATAAAGAAGATTCAAAGAGAGTGAGATGCCAGCTCCTTTCATTCAGTCAGTAGCTTCAAACATTTCTGGTATATGAAAAACATGTTTTTCAATGGCAAAAATCAATGAATATTGTAAATGCACAAACAGTAATATCTCGACATTGCAAGGTGCAATTCTGAAATTTTTTGCTTTTTCCTGCTAATCCTAGCATGATAAAGAAGATTCAAAGAGAGTGAGATGCCAGCTCCTTTCATTCAGTCAGTAGCTTCAAACATTTCTGGTATATGAAAAACGTTTTTCAATGGCAAAAATCAATGAATATTGTAAATGCACAAACAGTAATATCTCCACATTGCAAGGTGCAATTCTGAATTTTTTTGCTTTTTCCTGTTAATCCTAGCATGATAAAGAAGATTCAAAGAGAGTGAGATGCCAGCTCCTTTCATTCAGTCAGTAGCTTCAAACATTTCTGGTATATGAATAACATGATGTTTTTCAATGGCAAAAATCAATGAATATTTTAAATGCACAAACAGTAATATCTCCACATTGCAAGGTGCAATTCTGAAATTTTTTGCTTTTTCCTGCTAATCCTAGCATGATAAAGAAGATTCAAAGAGAGTGAGATGCCAGCTCCTTTCATTCAGTCAGTAGCTTCAAACATTTCTGGACGTTTTTCAATGGCAAAAATCAATGAATATTGTAAATGCACAAACAGTAATATCTCCACATTGCAAGGTGCAATTCTGAAATTTTTTGCTTTTTCCTGCTAATCCTAGCAGGATAAAGAAGATTCAAAGAGAGTGAGATGCCAGCTCCTTTCATTCAGTCAGTAGCTTCAAACATTTCTGGTATATGAAAAACATGTTTTTCAATGGCAAAAATCAATGAATATTGTAAATGCACAAACAGTAATATCTCCACATTGCAAGGTGCAATTCTGAAATTTTTTGCTTTTTCCTGCTAATCCTAGCATGATAAAGAAGATTCAAAGAGAGTGAGATGCCAGCTCCTTTCATTCAGTCAGTAGCTTCAAACATTTCTGGTATATGAAAAACGTTTTTCAATGGCAAAAATCAATGAATATTGTAAATGCACAAACAGTAATATCTACACATTGCAAGGTGCAATTCTGAAATTTTTTGCTTTTTCCTGCTAATCCTAGCATGATAAAGAAGATTCAAAGAGAGTGAGATGCCAGCTCCTTTCATTCAGTCAGTAGCTTCAAACATTTCTGGTATATGAAAAACATGTTTTTCAATGGCAAAAATCAATGAATATTGTAAATGCACAAACAGTAATATCTCCACATTGCAAGGTGCAATTCTGAAATTTTTTGCTTTTTCCTGCTAATCCTAGCATGATAAAGAAGAATCAAAGAGAGTGAGATGCCAGCTCCTTTCATTCAGTCAGTAGCTTCAAACATTTCTGGTATATGAAAAACATGTTTTTCAATGGCAAAAATCAATGAATATTGTAAATGCACAAACAGTAATATCTCCACATTGCAAGGTGCAATTCTGAAATTTTTTGCTTTTTCCTGCTAATCCTAGCATGATAAAGAAGATTCAAAGAGAGTGAGATGCCAGCTCCTTTCATTCAGTCAGTAGCTTCAAACATTTCTGGTATATGAAAAACATGTTTTTCAATGGCAAAAATCAATGAATATTGTAAATGCACAAACAGTAATATCTCCACATTGCAAGGTGCAATTCTGAAATTTTTTGCTTTTTCCTGCTAATCCTAGCAGGATAAAGAAGATTCAAAGAGAGTGAGATGCCAGCTCCTTTCATTCAGTCAGTAGCTTCAAACATTTCTGGTATATGAAAAACATGTTTTTCAATGGCAAAAATCAATGAATATTGTAAATGCACAAACAGTAATATCTCGACATTGCAAGGTGCAATTCTGAAATTTTTTGCTTTTTCCTGCTAATCCTAGCATGATAAAGAAGATTCAAAGAGAGTGAGATGCCAGCTCCTTTCATTCAGTCAGTAGCTTCAAACATTTCTGGTATATGAAAAACGTTTTTCAATGGCAAAAATCAATGAATATTGTAAATGCACAAACAGTAATATCTCCACATTGCAAGGTGCAATTCTGAATTTTTTTGCTTTTTCCTGTTAATCCTAGCATGATAAAGAAGATTCAAAGAGAGTGAGATGCCAGCTCCTTTCATTCAGTCAGTAGCTTCAAACATTTCTGGTATATGAATAACATGATGTTTTTCAATGGCAAAAATCAATGAATATTTTAAATGCACAAACAGTAATATCTCCACATTGCAAGGTGCAATTCTGAAATTTTTTGCTTTTTCCTGCTAATCCTAGCATGATAAAGAAGATTCAAAGAGAGTGAGATGCCAGCTCCTTTCATTCAGTCAGTAGCTTCAAACATTTCTGGACGTTTTTCAATGGCAAAAATCAATGAATATTGTAAATGCACAAACAGTAATATCTCCACATTGCAAGGTGCAATTCTGAAATTTTTTGCTTTTTCCTGCTAATCCTAGCAGGATAAAGAAGATTCAAAGAGAGTGAGATGCCAGCTCCTTTCATTCAGTCAGTAGCTTCAAACATTTCTGGTATATGAAAAACATGTTTTTCAATGGCAAAAATCAATGAATATTGTAAATGCACAAACAGTAATATCTCCACATTGCAAGGTGCAATTCTGAAATTTTTTGCTTTTTCCTGCTAATCCTAGCATGATAAAGAAGATTCAAAGAGAGTGAGATGCCAGCTCCTTTCATTCAGTCAGTAGCTTCAAACATTTCTGGACGTTTTTCAATGGCAAAAATCAATGAATATTGTAAATGCACAAACAGTAATATCTCCACATTGCAAGGTGCAATTCTGAAATTTTTTGCTTTTTCCTGTTAATCCTAGCATGATAAAGAAGATTCAAAGAGAGTGAGATGCCAGCTCCTTTCATTCAGTCAGTAGCTTCAAACATTTCTGGTATATGAAAAACATGTTTTTCAATGGCAAAAATCAATGAATATTGTAAATGCACAAACAGTAATATCTCCACATTGCAAGGTGCAATTCTGAAATTTTTTGCTTTTTCCTGCTAATCCTAGCATGATAAAGAAGATTCAAAGAGAGTGAGATGCCAGCTCCTTTCATTCAGTCAGTAGCTTCAAACATTTCTGGTATATGAAAAACATGTTTTTCAATGGCAAAAATCAATGAATATTGTAAATGCACAAACAGTAATATCTCCACATTGCAAGGTGCAATTCTGAAATTTTTTGCTTTTTCCTGCTAATCCTAGCATGATAAAGAAGATTCAAAGAGAGTGAGATGCCAGCTCCTTTCATTCAGTCAGTAGCTTCAAACATTTCTGGTATATGAAAAACATGTTTTTCAATGGCAAAAATCAATGAATATTGTAAATGCACAAACAGTAATATCTCCACATTGCAAGGTGCAATTCTGAAATTTTTTGCTTTTTCCTGCTAATCCTAGCATGATAAAGAAGATTCAAAGAGAGTGAGATGCCAGCTCCTTTCATTCAGTCAGTAGCTTCAAACATTTCTGGTATATGAAAAACATGTTTTTCAATGGCAAAAATCAATGAATATTGTAAATGCACAAACAGTAATATCTCCACATTGCAAGGTGCAATTCTGAAATTTTTTGCTTTTTCCTGCTAATCCTAGCATGATAAAGAAGATTCAAAGAGAGTGAGATGCCAGCTCCTTTCATTCAGTCAGTAGCTTCAAACATTTCTGGTATATGAAAAACATGTTTTTCAATGGCAAAAATCAATGAATATTGTAAATGCACAAACAGTAATATCTCCACATTGCAAGGTGCAATTCTGAAATTTTTTGCTTTTTCCTGCTAATCCTAGCATGATAAAGAAGATTCAAAGAGAGTGAGATGCCAGCTCCTTTCATTCAGTCAGTAGCTTCAAACATTTCTGGTATATGAAAAACATGTTTTTCAATGGCAAAAATCAATGAATATTGTAAATGCACAATCAGTAATATCTCCACATTGCAAGGTGCAATTCTGAAATTTTTTGCTTTTTCCTGCTAATCCTAGCATGATAAAGAAGATTCAAAGAGAGTGAGATGCCAGCTCCTTTCATTCAGTCAGTAGCTTCAAACATTTCTGGACGTTTTTCAATGGCAAAAATCAATGAATATTGTAAATGCACAAACAGTAATATCTCCACATTGCAAGGTGCAATTCTGAAATTTTTTGCTTTTTCCTGCTAATCCTAGCATGATAAAGAAGATTCAAAGAGAGTGAGATGCCAGCTCCTTTCATTCAGTCAGTAGCTTCAAACATTTCTGGTATATGAAAAACATGTTTTTCAATGGCAAAAATCAATGAATATTGTAAATGCACAAACAGTAATATCTCCACATTGCAAGGTGCAATTCTGAAATTTTTTGCTTTTTCCTGCTAATCCTAGCATGATAAAGAAGATTCAAAGAGAGTGAGATGCCAGCTCCTTTCATTCAGTCAGTAGCTTCAAACATTTCTGGTATATGAAAAACATGTTTTTCAATGGCAAAAATCAATGAATATTGTAAATGCACAAACAGTAATATCTCCACATTGCAAGGTGCAATTCTGAAATTTTTTGCTTTTTCCTGCTAATCCTAGCATGATAAAGAAGATTCAAAGAGAGTGAGATGCCAGCTCCTTTCATTCAGTCAGTAGCTTCAAACATTTCTGGTATATGAAAAACATGTTTTTCAATGGCAAAAATCAATGAATATTGTAAATGCACAAATAGTAATATCTCCACATTGCAAGGTGCAATTCTGAAATTTTTTGCTTTTTCCTGTTAATCCTAGAATGATAAAGAAGATTCAAAGAGAGTGAGATGCCAGCTCCTTTCATTCAGTCAGTAGCTTCAAACATTTCTGGTATATGAATAACATGATGTTTTTCAATGGCAAAAATCAATGAATATTTTAAATGCACAAACAGTAATATCTCCACATTGCAAGGTGCATTTCTGAAATTTTTTGCTTTTTCCTGCTAATCCTAGCATGATAAAGAAGATTCAAAGAGAGTGAGATGCCAGCTCCTTTCATTCAGTCAGTAGCTTCAAACATTTCTGGACGTTTTTCAATGGCAAAAATCAATGAATATTGTAAATGCACAAACAGTTATATCTCCACATTGCAAGGTGCAATTCTGAAATTTTTTGCTTTTTCCTGCTAATCCTAGCAGGATAAAGAAGATTCAAAGAGAGTGAGATGCCAGCTCCTTTCATTCAGTCAGTAGCTTCAAACATTTCTGGTATATGAAAAACATGTTTTTCAATGGCAAAAATCAATGAATATTGTAAATGCACAAACAGTAATATCTACACATTGCAAGGTGCAATTCTGAAATTTTTTGCTTTTTCCTGCTAATCCTAGCATGATAAAGAAGATTCAAAGAGAGTGAGATGCCAGCTCCTTTCATTCAGTCAGTAGCTTCAAACATTTCTGGACGTTTTTCAATGGCAAAAATCAATGAATATTGTAAATGCACAAACAGTAATATCTCCACATTGCAAGGTGCAATTCTGAAATTTTTTGCTTTTTCCTGTTAATCCTAGCATTATAAAGAAGATTCAAAGAGAGTGAGATGCCATCTCCTTTCATTCAGTCAGTAGCTTCAAACATTTCTGGTATATGAAAAACATGTTTTTCAATGGCAAAAATCAATGAATATTGTAAATGCACAAACAGTAATATCTCCACATTGCAAGGTGCAATTCTGAAATTTTTTGCTTTTTCCTGCTAATCCTAGCATGATAAAGAAGATTCAAAGAGAGTGAGATGCCAGCTCCTTTCATTCAGTCAGTAGCTTCAAACATTTCTGGTATATGAAAAACATGTTTTTCAATGGCAAAAATCAATGAATATTGTAAATGCACAAACAGTAATATCTCCACATTGCAAGGTGCAATTCTGAAATTTTTTGCTTTTTCCTGCTAATCCTAGCATGATAAAGAAGATTCAAAGAGAGTGAGATGCCAGCTCCTTTCATTCAGTCAGTAGCTTCAAACATTTCTGGTATATGAAAAACATGTTTTTCAATGGCAAAAATCAATGAATATTGTAAATGCACAAACAGTAATATCTCCACATTGCAAGGTGCAATTCTGAAATTTTTTGCTTTTTCCTGCTAATCCTAGCATGATAAAGAAGATTCAAAGAGAGTGAGATGCCAGCTCCTTTCATTCAGTCAGTAGCTTCAAACATTTCTGGTATATGAAAAACATGTTTTTCAATGGCAAAAATCAATGAATATTGTAAATGCACAAATAGTAATATCTCCACATTGCAAGGTGCAATTCTGAAATTTTTTGCTTTTTCCTGTTAATCCTAGCATGATAAAGAAGATTCAAAGAGAGTGAGATGCCAGCTCCTTTCATTCAGTCAGTAGTTTCAAACATTTCTGGTATATGAATAACATGATGTTTTTCAATGGCAAAAATCAATGAATATTTTAAATGCACAAACAGTAATATCTCCACATTGCAAGGTGCAATTCTGAAATTTTTTGCTTTTTCCTGTTAATCCTAGCATGATAAAGAAGATTCAAAGAGAGTGAGATGCCAGCTCCTTTCATTCAGTCAGTAGCTTCAAACATTTCTGGTATATGAATAACATGATGTTTTTCAATGGCAAAAATCAATGAATATTTTAAATGCACAAACAGTAATATCTCCACATTGCAAGGTGCAATTCTGAAATTTTTTGCTTTTTCCTGCTAATCCTAGCATGATAAAGAAGATTCAAAGAGAGTGAGATGCCAGCTCCTTTCATTCAGTCAGTAGCTTCAAACATTTCTGGACGTTTTTCAATGGCAAAAATCAATGAATATTGTAAATGCACAAACAGTAATATCTCCACATTGCAAGGTGCAATTCTGAAATTTTTTGCTTTTTCCTGCTAATCCTAGCAGGATAAAGAAGATTTAAAGAGAGTGAGATGCCAGCTCCTTTCATTCAGTCAGTAGCTTCAAACATTTCTGGTATATGAAAAACATGTTTTTCAATGGCAAAAATCAATGAATATTGTAAATGCACAAACAGTAATATCTCCACATTGCAAGGTGCAATTCTGAAATTTTTTGCTTTTTCCTGCTAATCCTAGCATGATAAAGAAGATTCAAAGAGAGTGAGATGCCAGCTCCTTTCATTCAGTCAGTAGCTTCAAACATTTCTGGTATATGAAAAACATGTTTTTCAATGGCAAAAATCAATGAATATTGTAAATGCACAAACAGTAATATCTCCACATTGCAAGGTGCAATTCTGAAATTTTTTGCTTTTTCCTGCTAATCCTAGCATGATAAAGAAGATTCAAAGAGAGTGAGATGCCAGCTCCTTTCATTCAGTCAGTAGCTTCAAACATTTCTGGTATATGAAAAACATGTTTTTCAATGGCAAAAATCAATGAATATTGTAAATGCACAAATAGTAATATCTCCACATTGCAAGGTGCAATTCTGAAATTTTTTGCTTTTTCCTGTTAATCCTAGCATGATAAAGAAGATTCAAAGAGAGTGAGATGCCAGCTCCTTTCATTCAGTCAGTAGCTTCAAACATTTCTGGTATATGAATAACATGATGTTTTTCAATGGCAAAAATCAATGAATATTTTAAATGCACAAACAGTAATATCTCCACATTGCAAGGTGCATTTCTGAAATTTTTTGCTTTTTCCTGCTAATCCTAGCATGATAAAGAAGATTCAAAGAGAGTGAGATGCCAGCTCCTTTCATTCAGTCAGTAGCTTCAAACATTTCTGGACGTTTTTCAATGGCAAAAATCAATGAATATTGTAAATGCACAAACAGTAATATCTCCACATTGCAAGGTGCAATTCTGAAATTTTTTGCTTTTTCCTGCTAATCCTAGCAGGATAAAGAAGATTCAAAGAGAGTGAGATGCCAGCTCCTTTCATTCAGTCAGTAGCTTCAAACATTTCTGGTATATGAAAAACATGTTTTTCAATGGCAAAAATCAATGAATATTGTAAATGCACAAACAGTAATATCTCGACATTGCAAGGTGCAATTCTGAAATTTTTTGCTTTTTCCTGCTAATCCTAGCATGATAAAGAAGATTCTAAGAGAGTGAGATGCCAGCTCCTTTCATTCAGTCAGTAGCTTCAAACATTTCTGGTATATGAAAAACGTTTTTCAATGGCAAAAATCAATGAATATTGTAAATGCACAAACAGTAATATCTACACATTGCAAGGTGCAATTCTGAAATTTTTTGCTTTTTCCTGCTAATCCTAGCATGATAAAGAAGATTCAAAGAGAGTGAGATGCCAGCTCCTTTCATTCAGTCAGTAGCTTCAAACATTTCTGGTTTATGAAAAACATGTTTTTCAATGGCAAAAATCAATGAATATTGTAAATGCACAAATAGTAATATCTCCACATTGCAAGGTGCAATTCTGAAATTTTTTGCTTTTTCCTGTTAATCCTAGCATGATAAAGAAGATTCAAAGAGAGTGAGATGCCAGCTCCTTTCATTCAGTCAGTAGCTTCAAACATTTCTGGTATATGAATAACATGATGTTTTTCAATGGCAAAAATCAATGAATATTTTAAATGCACAAACAGTAATATCTCCACATTGCAAGGTGCATTTCTGAAATTTTTTGCTTTTTCCTGCTAATCCTAGCATGATAAAGAAGATTCAAAGAGAGTGAGATGCCAGCTCCTTTCATTCAGTCAGTAGCTTCAAACATTTCTGGACGTTTTTCAATGGCAAAAATCAATGAATATTGTAAATGCACAAACAGTAATATCTCCACATTGCAAGGTGCAATTCTGAAATTTTTTGCTTTTTCCTGCTAATCCTAGCAGGATAAAGAAGATTCAAAGAGAGTGAGATGCCAGCTCCTTTCATTCAGTCAGTAGCTTCAAACATTTCTGGTATATGAAAAACATGTTTTTCAATGGCAAAAATCAATGAATATTGTAAATGCACAAACAGTAATATCTCGACATTGCAAGGTGCAATTCTGAAATTTTTTGCTTTTTCCTGCTAATCCTAGCATGATAAAGAAGATTCTAAGAGAGTGAGATGCCAGCTCCTTTCATTCAGTCAGTAGCTTCAAACATTTCTGGTATATGAAAAACGTTTTTCAATGGCAAAAATCAATGAATATTGTAAATGCACAAACAGTAATATCTACACATTGCAAGGTGCAATTCTGAAATTTTTTGCTTTTTCCTGCTAATCCTAGCATGATAAAGAAGATTCAAAGAGAGTGAGATGCCAGCTCCTTTCATTCAGTCAGTAGCTTCAAACATTTCTGGTATATGAAAAACATGTTTTTCAATGGCAAAAATCAATGAATATTGTAAATGCACAAACAGTAATATCTCCACATTGCAAGGTGCAATTCTGAAATTTTTTGCTTTTTCCTGCTAATCCTAGCATGATAAAGAAGATTCAAAGAGAGTGAGATGCCAGCTCCTTTCATTCAGTCAGTAGCTTCAAACATTTCTGGTATATGAAAAACATGTTTTTCAATGGCAAAAATCAATGAATATTGTAAATGCACAAACAGTAATATCTCCACATTGCAAGGTGCAATTCTGAAATTTTTTGCTTTTTCCTGCTAATCCTAGCATGATAAAGAAGATTCAAAGAGAGTGAGATGCCAGCTCCTTTCATTCAGTCAGTAGCTTCAAACATTTCTGGTATATGAAAAACATGTTTTTCAATGGCAAAAATCAATGAATATTGTAAATGCACAAACAGTAATATCTCCACATTGCAAGGTGCAATTCTGAAATTTTTTGCTTTTTCCTGCTAATCCTAGCAGGATAAAGAAGATTCAAAGAGAGTGAGATTCCAGCTCCTTTCATTCAGTCAGTAGCTTCAAACATTTCTGGTATATGAAAAACATGTTTTTCAATGGCAAAAATCAATGAATATTGTAAATGCACAAACAGTAATATCTCGACATTGCAAGGTGCAATTCTGAAATTTTTTGCTTTTTCCTGCTAATCCTAGCATGATAAAGAAGATTCAAAGAGAGTGAGATGCCAGCTCCTTTCATTCAGTCAGTAGCTTCAAACATTTCTGGTATATGAAAAACGTTTTTCAATGGCAAAAATCAATGAATATTGTAAATGCACAAACAGTAATATCTCCACATTGCAAGGTGCAATTCTGAATTTTTTTGCTTTTTCCTGTTAATCCTAGCATGATAAAGAAGATTCAAAGAGAGTGAGATGCCAGCTCCTTTCATTCAGTCAGTAGCTTCAAACATTTCTGGTATATGAATAACATGATGTTTTTCAATGGCAAAAATCAATGAATATTTTAAATGCACACACAGTAATATCTCCACATTGCAAGGTGCAATTCTGAAATTTTTTGCTTTTTCCTGCTAATCCTAGCATGATAAAGAAGATTCAAAGAGAGTGAGATGCCAGCTCCTTTCATTCAGTCAGTAGCTTCAAACATTTCTGGACGTTTTTCAATGGCAAAAATCAATGAATATTGTAAATGCACAAACAGTAATATCTCCACATTGCAAGGTGCAATTCTGAAATTTTTTGCTTTTTCCTGCTAATCCTAGCAGGATAAAGAAGATTCAAAGAGAGTGAGATGCCAGCTCCTTTCATTCAGTCAGTAGCTTCAAACATTTCTGGTATATGAAAAACATGTTTTTCAATGGCAAAAATCAATGAATATTGTAAATGCACAAACAGTAATATCTCCACATTGCAAGGTGCAATTCTGAAATTTTTTGCTTTTTCCTGCTAATCCTAGCATGATAAAGAAGATTCAAAGAGAGTGAGATGCCAGCTCCTTTCATTCAGTCAGTAGCTTCAAACATTTCTGGTATATGAAAAACGTTTTTCAATGGCAAAAATCAATGAATATTGTAAATGCACAAACAGTAATATCTACACATTGCAAGGTGCAATTCTGAAATTTTTTGCTTTTTCCTGCTAATCCTAGCATGATAAAGAAGATTCAAAGAGAGTGAGATGCCAGCTCCTTTCATTCAGTCAGTAGCTTCAAACATTTCTGGTATATGAAAAACATGTTTTTCAATGGCAAAAATCAATGAATATTGTAAATGCACAAACAGTAATATCTCCACATTGCAAGGTGCAATTCTGAAATTTTTTGCTTTTTCCTGCTAATCCTAGCATGATAAAGAAGATTCAAAGAGAGTGAGATGCCAGCTCCTTTCATTCAGTCAGTAGCTTCAAACATTTCTGGTATATGAAAAACATGTTTTTCAATGGCAAAAATCAATGAATATTGTAAATGCACAAACAGTAATATCTCCACATTGCAAGGTGCAATTCTGAAATTTTTTGCTTTTTCCTGCTAATCCTAGCATGATAAAGAATATTCAAAGAGAGTGAGATGCCAGCTCCTTTCATTCAGTCAGTAGCTTCAAACATTTCTGGTATATGAAAAACATGTTTTTCAATGGCAAAAATCAATGAATATTGTAAATGCACAAACAGTAATATCTCCACATTGCAAGGTGCAATTCTGAAATTTTTTGCTTTTTCCTGCTAATCCTAGCAGGATAAAGAAGATTCAAAGAGAGTGAGATGCCAGCTCCTTTCATTCAGTCAGTAGCTTCAAACATTTCTGGTATATGAAAAACATGTTTTTCAATGGCAAAAATCAATGAATATTGTAAATGCACAAACAGTAATATCTCGACATTGCAAGGTGCAATTCTGAAATTTTTTGCTTTTTCCTGCTAATCCTAGCATGATAAAGAAGATTCAAAGAGAGTGAGATGCCAGCTCCTTTCATTCAGTCAGTAGCTTCAAACATTTCTGGTATATGAAAAACGTTTTTCAATGGCAAAAATCAATGAATATTGTAAATGCACAAACAGTAATATCTCCACATTGCAAGGTGCAATTCTGAATTTTTTTGCTTTTTCCTGTTAATCCTAGCATGATAAAGAAGATTCAAAGAGAGTGAGATGCCAGCTCCTTTCATTCAGTCAGTAGCTTCAAACATTTCTGGTATATGAATAACATGATGTTTTTCAATGGCAAAAATCAATGAATATTTTAAATGCACAAACAGTAATATCTCCACATTGCAAGGTGCAATTCTGAAATTTTTTGCTTTTTCCTGCTAATCCTAGCATGATAAAGAAGATTCAAAGAGAGTGAGATGCCAGCTCCTTTCATTCAGTCAGTAGCTTCAAACATTTCTGGACGTTTTTCAATGGCAAAAATCAATGAATATTGTAAATGCACAAACAGTAATATCTCCACATTGCAAGGTGCAATTCTGAAATTTTTTGCTTTTTCCTGCTAATCCTAGCAGGATAAAGAAGATTCAAAGAGAGTGAGATGCCAGCTCCTTTCATTCAGTCAGTAGCTTCAAACATTTCTGGTATATGAAAAACATGTTTTTCAATGGCAAAAATCAATGAATATTGTAAATGCACAAACAGTAATATCTCCACATTGCAAGGTGCAATTCTGAAATTTTTTGCTTTTTCCTGCTAATCCTAGCATGATAAAGAAGATTCAAAGAGAGTGAGATGCCAGCTCCTTTCATTCAGTCAGTAGCTTCAAACATTTCTGGACGTTTTTCAATGGCAAAAATCAATGAATATTGTAAATGCACAAACAGTAATATCTCCACATTGCAAGGTGCAATTCTGAAATTTTTTGCTTTTTCCTGTTAATCCTAGCATGATAAAGAAGATTCAAAGAGAGTGAGATGCCAGCTCCTTTCATTCAGTCAGTAGCTTCAAACATTTCTGGTATATGAAAAACATGTTTTTCAATGGCAAAAATCAATGAATATTGTAAATGCACAAACAGTAATATCTCCACATTGCAAGGTGCAATTCTGAAATTTTTTGCTTTTTCCTGCTAATCCTAGCATGATAAAGAAGATTCAAAGAGAGTGAGATGCCAGCTCCTTTCATTCAGTCAGTAGCTTCAAACATTTCTGGTATATGAAAAACATGTTTTTCAATGGCAAAAATCAATGAATATTGTAAATGCACAAACAGTAATATCTCCACATTGCAAGGTGCAATTCTGAAATTTTTTGCTTTTTCCTGCTAATCCTAGCATGATAAAGAAGATTCAAAGAGAGTGAGATGCCAGCTCCTTTCATTCAGTCAGTAGCTTCAAACATTTCTGGTATATGAAAAACATGTTTTTCAATGGCAAAAATCAATGAATATTGTAAATGCACAAACAGTAATATCTCCACATTGCAAGGTGCAATTCTGAAATTTTTTGCTTTTTCCTGCTAATCCTAGCATGATAAAGAAGATTCAAAGAGAGTGAGATGCCAGCTCCTTTCATTCAGTCAGTAGCTTCAAACATTTCTGGTATATGAAAAACATGTTTTTCAATGGCAAAAATCAATGAATATTGTAAATGCACAAACAGTAATATCTCCACATTGCAAGGTGCAATTCTGAAATTTTTTGCTTTTTCCTGCTAATCCTAGCATGATAAAGAAGATTCAAAGAGAGTGAGATGCCAGCTCCTTTCATTCAGTCAGTAGCTTCAAACATTTCTGGTATATGAAAAACATGTTTTTCAATGGCAAAAATCAATGAATATTGTAAATGCACAAACAGTAATATCTCCACATTGCAAGGTGCAATTCTGAAATTTTTTGCTTTTTCCTGCTAATCCTAGCATGATAAAGAAGATTCAAAGAGAGTGAGATGCCAGCTCCTTTCATTCAGTCAGTAGCTTCAAACATTTCTGGTATATGAAAAACATGTTTTTCAATGGCAAAAATCAATGAATATTGTAAATGCACAAACAGTAATATCTCCACATTGCAAGGTGCAATTCTGAAATTTTTTGCTTTTTCCTGCTAATCCTAGCATGATAAAGAAGATTCAAAGAGAGTGAGATGCCAGCTCCTTTCATTCAGTCAGTAGCTTCAAACATTTCTGGACGTTTTTCAATGGCAAAAATCAATGAATATTGTAAATGCACAAACAGTAATATCTCCACATTGCAAGGTGCAATTCTGAAATTTTTTGCTTTTTCCTGCTAATCCTAGCATGATAAAGAAGATTCAAAGAGAGTGAGATGCCAGCTCCTTTCATTCAGTCAGTAGCTTCAAACATTTCTGGTATATGAAAAACATGTTTTTCAATGGCAAAAATCAATGAATATTGTAAATGCACAAACAGTAATATCTCCACATTGCAAGGTGCAATTCTGAAATTTTTTGCTTTTTCCTGCTAATCCTAGCATGATAAAGAAGATTCAAAGAGAGTGAGATGCCAGCTCCTTTCATTCAGTCAGTAGCTTCAAACATTTCTGGTATATGAAAAACATGTTTTTCAATGGCAAAAATCAATGAATATTGTAAATGCACAAACAGTAATATCTCCACATTGCAAGGTGCAATTCTGAAATTTTTTGCTTTTTCCTGCTAATCCTAGCATGATAAAGAAGATTCAAAGAGAGTGAGATGCCAGCTCCTTTCATTCAGTCAGTAGCTTCAAACATTTCTGGTATATGAAAAACATGTTTTTCAATGGCAAAAATCAATGAATATTGTAAATGCACAAACAGTAATATCTCCACATTGCAAGGTGCAATTCTGAAATTTTTTGCTTTTTCCTGCTAATCCTAGCATGATAAAGAAGATTCAAAGAGAGTGAGATGCCAGCTCCTTTCATTCAGTCAGTAGCTTCAAACATTTCTGGTATATGAAAAACATGTTTTTCAATGGCAAAAATCAATGAATATTGTAAATGCACAAATAGTAATATCTCCACATTGCAAGGTGCAATTCTGAAATTTTTTGCTTTTTCCTGTTAATCCTAGAATGATAAAGAAGATTCAAAGAGAGTGAGATGCCAGCTCCTTTCATTCAGTCAGTAGCTTCAAACATTTCTGGTATATGAATAACATGATGTTTTTCAATGGCAAAAATCAATGAATATTTTAAATGCACAAACAGTAATATCTCCACATTGCAAGGTGCATTTCTGAAATTTTTTGCTTTTTCCTGCTAATCCTAGCATGATAAAGAAGATTCAAAGAGAGTGAGATGCCAGCTCCTTTCATTCAGTCAGTAGCTTCAAACATTTCTGGACGTTTTTCAATGGCAAAAATCAATGAATATTGTAAATGCACAAACAGTTATATCTCCACATTGCAAGGTGCAATTCTGAAATTTTTTGCTTTTTCCTGCTAATCCTAGCAGGATAAAGAAGATTCAAAGAGAGTGAGATGCCAGCTCCTTTCATTCAGTCAGTAGCTTCAAACATTTCTGGTATATGAAAAACATGTTTTTCAATGGCAAAAATCAATGAATATTGTAAATGCACAAACAGTAATATCTACACATTGCAAGGTGCAATTCTGAAATTTTTTGCTTTTTCCTGCTAATCCTAGCATGATAAAGAAGATTCAAAGAGAGTGAGATGCCAGCTCCTTTCATTCAGTCAGTAGCTTCAAACATTTCTGGACGTTTTTCAATGGCAAAAATCAATGAATATTGTAAATGCACAAACAGTAATATCTCCACATTGCAAGGTGCAATTCTGAAATTTTTTGCTTTTTCCTGTTAATCCTAGCATTATAAAGAAGATTCAAAGAGAGTGAGATGCCATCTCCTTTCATTCAGTCAGTAGCTTCAAACATTTCTGGTATATGAAAAACATGTTTTTCAATGGCAAAAATCAATGAATATTGTAAATGCACAAACAGTAATATCTCCACATTGCAAGGTGCAATTCTGAAATTTTTTGCTTTTTCCTGCTAATCCTAGCATGATAAAGAAGATTCAAAGAGAGTGAGATGCCAGCTCCTTTCATTCAGTCAGTAGCTTCAAACATTTCTGGTATATGAAAAACATGTTTTTCAATGGCAAAAATCAATGAATATTGTAAATGCACAAACAGTAATATCTCCACATTGCAAGGTGCAATTCTGAAATTTTTTGCTTTTTCCTGCTAATCCTAGCATGATAAAGAAGATTCAAAGAGAGTGAGATGCCAGCTCCTTTCATTCAGTCAGTAGCTTCAAACATTTCTGGTATATGAAAAACATGTTTTTCAATGGCAAAAATCAATGAATATTGTAAATGCACAAACAGTAATATCTCCACATTGCAAGGTGCAATTCTGAAATTTTTTGCTTTTTCCTGCTAATCCTAGCATGATAAAGAAGATTCAAAGAGAGTGAGATGCCAGCTCCTTTCATTCAGTCAGTAGCTTCAAACATTTCTGGTATATGAAAAACATGTTTTTCAATGGCAAAAATCAATGAATATTGTAAATGCACAAATAGTAATATCTCCACATTGCAAGGTGCAATTCTGAAATTTTTTGCTTTTTCCTGTTAATCCTAGCATGATAAAGAAGATTCAAAGAGAGTGAGATGCCAGCTCCTTTCATTCAGTCAGTAGCTTCAAACATTTCTGGTATATGAATAACATGATGTTTTTCAATGGCAAAAATCAATGAATATTTTAAATGCACAAACAGTAATATCTCCACATTGCAAGGTGCAATTCTGAAATTTTTTGCTTTTTCCTGTTAATCCTAGCATGATAAAGAAGATTCAAAGAGAGTGAGATGCCAGCTCCTTTCATTCAGTCAGTAGCTTCAAACATTTCTGGTATATGAATAACATGATGTTTTTCAATGGCAAAAATCAATGAATATTTTAAATGCACAAACAGTAATATCTCCACATTGCAAGGTGCAATTCTGAAATTTTTTGCTTTTTCCTGCTAATCCTAGCATGATAAAGAAGATTCAAAGAGAGTGAGATGCCAGCTCCTTTCATTCAGTCAGTAGCTTCAAACATTTCTGGACGTTTTTCAATGGCAAAAATCAATGAATATTGTAAATGCACAAACAGTAATATCTCCACATTGCAAGGTGCAATTCTGAAATTTTTTGCTTTTTCCTGCTAATCCTAGCAGGATAAAGAAGATTCAAAGAGAGTGAGATGCCAGCTCCTTTCATTCAGTCAGTAGCTTCAAACATTTCTGGTATATGAAAAACATGTTTTTCAATGGCAAAAATCAATGAATATTGTAAATGCACAAACAGTAATATCTCGACATTGCAAGGTGCAATTCTGAAATTTTTTGCTTTTTCCTGCTAATCCTAGCATGATAAAGAAGATTCAAAGAGAGTGAGATGCCAGCTCCTTTCATTCAGTCAGTAGCTTCAAACATTTCTGGTATATGAAAAACGTTTTTCAATGGCAAAAATCAATGAATATTGTAAATGCACAAACAGTAATATCTCCACATTGCAAGGTGCAATTCTGAATTTTTTTGCTTTTTCCTGTTAATCCTAGCATGATAAAGAAGATTCAAAGAGAGTGAGATGCCAGCTCCTTTCATTCAGTCAGTAGCTTCAAACATTTCTGGTATATGAATAACATGATGTTTTTCAATGGCAAAAATCAATGAATATTTTAAATGCACAAACAGTAATATCTCCACATTGCAAGGTGCAATTCTGAAATTTTTTGCTTTTTCCTGCTAATCCTAGCATGATAAAGAAGATTCAAAGAGAGTGAGATGCCAGCTCCTTTCATTCAGTCAGTAGCTTCAAACATTTCTGGACGTTTTTCAATGGCAAAAATCAATGAATATTGTAAATGCACAAACAGTAATATCTCCACATTGCAAGGTGCAATTCTGAAATTTTTTGCTTTTTCCTGCTAATCCTAGCATGATAAAGAAGATTCAAAGAGAGTGAGATGCCAGCTCCTTTCATTCAGTCAGTAGCTTCAAACATTTCTGGACGTTTTTCAATGGCAAAAATCAATGAATATTGTAAATGCACAAACAGTAATATCTCCACATTGCAAGGTGCAATTCTGAAATTTTTTGCTTTTTCCTGCTAATCCTAGCAGGATAAAGAAGATTCAAAGAGAGTGAGATGCCAGCTCCTTTCATTCAGTCAGTAGCTTCAAACATTTCTGGTATATGAAAAACATGTTTTTCAATGGCAAAAATCAATGAATATTGTAAATGCACAAACAGTAATATCTCCACATTGCAAGGTGCAATTCTGAAATTTTTTGCTTTTTCCTGCTAATCCTAGCATGATAAAGAAGATTCAAAGAGAGTGGGATGCCAGCTCCTTTCATTCAGTCAGTAGCTTCAAACATTTCTGGACGTTTTTCAATGGCAAAAATCAATGAATATTGTAAATGCACAAACAGTAATATCTCCACATTGCAAGGTGCAATTCTGAAATTTTTTGCTTTTTCCTGTTAATCCTAGCATGATAAAGAAGATTCAAAGAGAATGAGATGCCAGCTCCTTTCATTCAGTCAGTAGCTTCAAACATTTCTGGTATATGAAAAACATGTTTTTCAATGGCAAAAATCAATGAATATTGTAAATGCACAAACAGTAATATCTCCACATTGCAAGGTGCAATTCTGAAATTTTTTGCTTTCTCCTGCTAATCCTAGCATGATAAAGAAGATTCAAAGAGAGTGAGATGCCAGCTCCTTTCATTCAGTCAGTAGCTTCAAACATTTCTGGTATATGAAAAACATGTTTTTCAATGGCAAAAATCAATGAATATTGTAAATGCACAAACAGTAATATCTCCACATTGCAAGGTGCAATTCTGAAATTTTTTGCTTTTTCCTGCTAATCCTAGCATGATAAAGAAGATTCAAAGAGAGTGAGATGCCAGCTCCTTTCATTCAGTCAGTAGCTTCAAACATTTCTGGTATATGAAAAACATGTTTTTCAATGGCAAAAATCAATGAATATTGTAAATGCACAAACAGTAATATCTCCACATTGCAAGGTGCAATTCTGAAATTTTTTGCTTTTTCCTGCTAATCCTAGCATGATAAAGAAGATTCAAAGAGAGTGAGATGCCAGCTCCTTTCATTCAGTCAGTAGCTTCAAACATTTCTGGTATATGAAAAACATGTTTTTCAATGGCAAAAATCAATGAATATTGTAAATGCACAAACAGTAATATCTCCACATTGCAAGGTGCAATTCTGAAATTTTTTGCTTTTTCCTGCTAATCCTAGCATGATAAAGAAGATTCAAAGAGAGTGAGATGCCAGCTCCTTTCATTCAGTCAGTAGCTTCAAACATTTCTGGTATATGAAAAACATGTTTTTCAATGGCAAAAATCAATGAATATTGTAAATGCACAAACAGTAATATCTCCACATTGCAAGGTGCAATTCTGAAATTTTTTGCTTTTTCCTGCTAATCCTAGCATGATAAAGAAGATTCAAAGAGAGTGAGATGCCAGCTCCTTTCATTCAGTCAGTAGCTTCAAACATTTCTGGTATATGAAAAACATGTTTTTCAATGGCAAAAATCAATGAATATTGTAAATGCACAAACAGTAATATCTCCACATTGCAAGGTGCAATTCTGAAATTTTTTGCTTTTTCCTGCTAATCCTAGCATGATAAAGAAGATTCAAAGAGAGTGAGATGCCAGCTCCTTTCATTCAGTCAGTAGCTTCAAACATTTCTGGACGTTTTTCAATGGCAAAAATCAATGAATATTGTAAATGCACAAACAGTAATATCTCCACATTGCAAGGTGCAATTCTGAAATTTTTTGCTTTTTCCTGCTAATCCTAGCATGATAAAGAAGATTCAAAGAGAGTGAGATGCCAGCTCCTTTCATTCAGTCAGTAGCTTCAAACATTTCTGGTATATGAAAAACATGTTTTTCAATGGCAAAAATCAATGAATATTGTAAATGCACAAACAGTAATATCTCCACATTGCAAGGTGCAATTCTGAAATTTTTTGCTTTTTCCTGCTAATCCTAGCATGATAAAGAAGATTCAAAGAGAGTGAGATGCCAGCTCCTTTCATTCAGTCAGTAGCTTCAAACATTTCTGGTATATGAAAAACATGTTTTTCAATGGCAAAAATCAATGAATATTGTAAATGCACAAACAGTAATATCTCCACATTGCAAGGTGCAATTCTGAAATTTTTTGCTTTTTCCTGCTAATCCTAGCATGATAAAGAAGATTCAAAGAGAGTGAGATGCCAGCTCCTTTCATTCAGTCAGTAGCTTCAAACATTTCTGGTATATGAAAAACATGTTTTTCAATGGCAAAAATCAATGAATATTGTAAATGCACAAACAGTAATATCTCCACATTGCAAGGTGCAATTCTGAAATTTTTTGCTTTTTCCTGCTAATCCTAGCATGATAAAGAAGATTCAAAGAGAGTGAGATGCCAGCTCCTTTCATTCAGTCAGTAGCTTCAAACATTTCTGGTATATGAAAAACATGTTTTTCAATGGCAAAAATCAATGAATATTGTAAATGCACAAACAGTAATATCTCCACATTGCAAGGTGCAATTCTGAAATTTTTTGCTTTTTCCTGCTAATCCTAGCATGATAAAGAAGATTCAAAGAGAGTGAGATGCCAGCTCCTTTCATTCAGTCAGTAGCTTCAAACATTTCTGGACGTTTTTCAATGGCAAAAATCAATGAATATTGTAAATGCACAAACAGTAATATCTCCACATTGCAAGGTGCAATTCTGAAATTTTTTGCTTTTTCCTGCTAATCCTAGCATGATAAAGAAGATTCAAAGAGAGTGAGATGCCAGCTCCTTTCATTCAGTCAGTAGCTTCAAACATTTCTGGTATATGAAAAACATGTTTTTCAATGGCAAAAATCAATGAATATTGTAAATGCACAAACAGTAATATCTCCACATTGCAAGGTGCAATTCTGAAATTTTTTGCTTTTTCCTGCTAATCCTAGCATGATAAAGAAGATTCAAAGAGAGTGAGATGCCAGCTCCTTTCATTCAGTCAGTAGCTTCAAACATTTCTGGTATATGAAAAACATGTTTTTCAATGGCAAAAATCAATGAATATTGTAAATGCACAAACAGTAATATCTCCACATTGCAAGGTGCAATTCTGAAATTTTTTGCTTTTTCCTGCTAATCCTAGCATGATAAAGAAGATTCAAAGAGAGTGAGATGCCAGCTCCTTTCATTCAGTCAGTAGCTTCAAACATTTCTGGTATATGAAAAACATGTTTTTCAATGGCAAAAATCAATGAATATTGTAAATGCACAAACAGTAATATCTCCACATTGCAAGGTGCAATTCTGAAATTTTTTGCTTTTTCCTGCTAATCCTAGCATGATAAAGAAGATTCAAAGAGAGTGAGATGCCAGCTCCTTTCATTCAGTCAGTAGCTTCAAACATTTCTGGTATATGAAAAACATGTTTTTCAATGGCAAAAATCAATGAATATTGTAAATGCACAAATAGTAATATCTCCACATTGCAAGGTGCAATTCTGAAATTTTTTGCTTTTTCCTGTTAATCCTAGCATGATAAAGAAGATTCAAAGAGAGTGAGATGCCAGCTCCTTTCATTCAGTCAGTAGCTTCAAACATTTCTGGTATATGAATAACATGATGTTTTTCAATGGCAAAAATCAATGAATATTTTAAATGCACAAACAGTAATATCTCCACATTGCAAGGTGCATTTCTGAAATTTTTTGCTTTTTCCTGGTAATCCTAGCATGATAAAGAAGATTCAAAGAGAGTGAGATGCCAGCTCCTTTCATTCAGTCAGTAGCTTCAAACATTTCTGGACGTTTTTCAATGGCAAAAATCAATGAATATTGTAAATGCACAAACAGTAATATCTCCACATTGCAAGGTGCAATTCTGAAATTTTTTGCTTTTTCCTGCTAATCCTAGCAGGATAAAGAAGATTCAAAGAGAGTGAGATGCCAGCTCCTTTCATTCAGTCAGTAGCTTCAAACATTTCTGGTATATGAAAAACGTTTTTCAATGGCAAAAATCAATGAATATTGTAAATGCACAAACAGTAATATCTCGACATTGCAAGGTGCAATTCTGAAATTTTTTGCTTTTTCCTGCTAATCCTAGCATGATAAAGAAGATTCTAAGAGAGTGAGATGCCAGCTCCTTTCATTCAGTCAGTAGCTTCAAACATTTCTGGTATATGAAAAACGTTTTTCAATGGCAAAAATCAATGAATATTGTAAATGCACAAACAGTAATATCTACACATTGCAAGGTGCAATTCTGAAATTTTTTGCTTTTTCCTGCTAATCCTAGCATGATAAAGAAGATTCAAAGAGAGTGAGATGCCAGCTCCTTTCATTCAGTCAGTAGCTTCAAACATTTCTGGTATATGAAAAACATGTTTTTCAATGGCAAAAATCAATGAATATTGTAAATGCACAAATAGTAATATCTCCACATTGCAAGGTGCAATTCTGAAATTTTTTGCTTTTTCCTGTTAATCCTAGCATGATAAAGAAGATTCAAAGAGAGTGAGATGCCAGCTCCTTTCATTCAGTCAGTAGCTTCAAACATTTCTGGTATATGAATAACATGATGTTTTTCAATGGCAAAAATCAATGAATATTTTAAATGCACAAACAGTAATATCTCCACATTGCAAGGTGCATTTCTGAAATTTTTTGCTTTTTCCTGCTAATCCTAGCATGATAAAGAAGATTCAAAGAGAGTGAGATGCCAGCTCCTTTCATTCAGTCAGTAGCTTCAAACATTTCTGGACGTTTTTCAATGGCAAAAATCAATGAATATTGTAAATGCACAAACAGTAATATCTCCACATTGCAAGGTGCAATTCTGAAATTTTTTGCTTTTTCCTGCTAATCCTAGCAGGATAAAGAAGATTCAAAGAGAGTGAGATGCCAGCTCCTTTCATTCAGTCAGTAGCTTCAAACATTTCTGGTATATGAAAAACATGTTTTTCAATGGCAAAAATCAATGAATATTGTAAATGCACAAACAGTAATATCTCGACATTGCAAGGTGCAATTCTGAAATTTTTTGCTTTTTCCTGCTAATCCTAGCATGATAAAGAAGATTCTAAGAGAGTGAGATGCCAGCTCCTTTCATTCAGTCAGTAGCTTCAAACATTTCTGGTATATGAAAAACGTTTTTCAATGGCAAAAATCAATGAATATTGTAAATGCACAAACAGTAATATCTACACATTGCAAGGTGCAATTCTGAAATTTTTTGCTTTTTCCTGCTAATCCTAGCATGATAAAGAAGATTCAAAGAGAGTGAGATGCCAGCTCCTTTCATTCAGTCAGTAGCTTCAAACATTTCTGGTATATGAAAAACATGTTTTTCAATGGCAAAAATCAATGAATATTGTAAATGCACAAATAGTAATATCTCCACATTGCAAGGTGCAATTCTGAAATTTTTTGCTTTTTCCTGTTAATCCTAGCATGATAAAGAAGATTCAAAGAGAGTGAGATGCCAGCTCCTTTCATTCAGTCAGTAGCTTCAAACATTTCTGGTATATGAATAACATGATGTTTTTCAATGGCAAAAATCAATGAATATTTTAAATGCACAAACAGTAATATCTCCACATTGCAAGGTGCATTTCTGAAATTTTTTGCTTTTTCCTGCTAATCCTAGCATGATAAAGAAGATTCAAAGAGAGTGAGATGCCAGCTCCTTTCATTCAGTCAGTAGCTTCAAACATTTCTGGACGTTTTTCAATGGCAAAAATCAATGAATATTGTAAATGCACAAACAGTAATATCTCCACATTGCAAGGTGCAATTCTGAAATTTTTTGCTTTTTCCTGCTAATCCTAGCAGGATAAAGAAGATTCAAAGAGAGTGAGATGCCAGCTCCTTTCATTCAGTCAGTAGCTTCAAACATTTCTGGTATATGAAAAACATGTTTTTCAATGGCAAAAATCAATGAATATTGTAAATGCACAAACAGTAATATCTCGACATTGCAAGGTGCAATTCTGAAATTTTTTGCTTTTTCCTGCTAATCCTAGCATGATAAAGAAGATTCTAAGAGAGTGAGATGCCAGCTCCTTTCATTCAGTCAGTAGCTTCAAACATTTCTGGTATATGAAAAACGTTTTTCAATGGCAAAAATCAATGAATATTGTAAATGCACAAACAGTAATATCTACACATTGCAAGGTGCAATTCTGAAATTTTTTGCTTTTTCCTGCTAATCCTAGCATGATAAAGAAGATTCAAAGAGAGTGAGATGCCAGCTCCTTTCATTCAGTCAGTAGCTTCAAACATTTCTGGTATATGAAAAACATGTTTTTCAATGGCAAAAATCAATGAATATTGTAAATGCACAAATAGTAATATCTCCACATTGCAAGGTGCAATTCTGAAATTTTTTGCTTTTTCCTGTTAATCCTAGCATGATAAAGAAGATTCAAAGAGAGTGAGATGCCAGCTCCTTTCATTCAGTCAGTAGCTTCAAACATTTCTGGTATATGAATAACATGATGTTTTTCAATGGCAAAAATCAATGAATATTTTAAATGCACAAACAGTAATATCTCCACATTGCAAGGTGCATTTCTGAAATTTTTTGCTTTTTCCTGCTAATCCTAGCATGATAAAGAAGATTCAAAGAGAGTGAGATGCCAGCTCCTTTCATTCAGTCAGTAGCTTCAAACATTTCTGGACGTTTTTCAATGGCAAAAATCAATGAATATTGTAAATGCACAAACAGTAATATCTCCACATTGCAAGGTGCAATTCTGAAATTTTTTGCTTTTTCCTGCTAATCCTAGCAGGATAAAGAAGATTCAAAGAGAGTGAGATGCCAGCTCCTTTCATTCAGTCAGTAGCTTCAAACATTTCTGGTATATGAAAAACATGTTTTTCAATGGCAAAAATCAATGAATATTGTAAATGCACAAACAGTAATATCTCGACATTGCAAGGTGCAATTCTGAAATTTTTTGCTTTTTCCTGCTAATCCTAGCATGATAAAGAAGATTCTAAGAGAGTGAGATGCCAGCTCCTTTCATTCAGTCAGTAGCTTCAAACATTTCTGGTATATGAAAAACGTTTTTCAATGGCAAAAATCAATGAATATTGTAAATGCACAAACAGTAATATCTACACATTGCAAGGTGCAATTCTGAAATTTTTTGCTTTTTCCTGCTAATCCTAGCATGATAAAGAAGATTCAAAGAGAGTGAGATGCCAGCTCCTTTCATTCAGTCAGTAGCTTCAAACATTTCTGGTATATGAAAAACATGTTTTTCAATGGCAAAAATCAATGAATATTGTAAATGCACAAATAGTAATATCTCCACATTGCAAGGTGCAATTCTGAAATTTTTTGCTTTTTCCTGTTAATCCTAGCATGATAAAGAAGATTCAAAGAGAGTGAGATGCCAGCTCCTTTCATTCAGTCAGTAGCTTCAAACATTTCTGGTATATGAATAACATGATGTTTTTCAATGGCAAAAATCAATGAATATTTTAAATGCACAAACAGTAATATCTCCACATTGCAAGGTGCATTTCTGAAATTTTTTGCTTTTTCCTGCTAATCCTAGCATGATAAAGAAGATTCAAAGAGAGTGAGATGCCAGCTCCTTTCATTCAGTCAGTAGCTTCAAACATTTCTGGACGTTTTTCAATGGCAAAAATCAATGAATATTGTAAATGCACAAACAGTAATATCTCCACATTGCAAGGTGCAATTCTGAAATTTTTTGCTTTTTCCTGCTAATCCTAGCAGGATAAAGAAGATTCAAAGAGAGTGAGATGCCAGCTCCTTTCATTCAGTCAGTAGCTTCAAACATTTCTGGTATATGAAAAACATGTTTTTCAATGGCAAAAATCAATGAATATTGTAAATGCACAAACAGTAATATCTCGACATTGCAAGGTGCAATTCTGAAATTTTTTGCTTTTTCCTGCTAATCCTAGCATGATAAAGAAGATTCTAAGAGAGTGAGATGCCAGCTCCTTTCATTCAGTCAGTAGCTTCAAACATTTCTGGTATATGAAAAACGTTTTTCAATGGCAAAAATCAATGAATATTGTAAATGCACAAACAGTAATATCTCCACATTGCAAGGTGCAATTCTGAAATTTTTTGCTTTTTCCTGCTAATCCTAGCATGATAAAGAAGATTCAAAGAGAGTGAGATGCCAGCTCCTTTCATTCAGTCAGTAGCTTCAAACATTTCTGGTATATGAAAAACATGTTTTTCAATGGCAAAAATCAATGAATATTGTAAATGCACAAACAGTAATATCTCCACATTGCAAGGTGCAATTCTGAAATTTTTTGCTTTTTCCTGCTAATCCTAGCATGATAAAGAAGATTCAAAGAGAGTGAGATGCCAGCTCCTTTCATTCAGTCAGTAGCTTCAAACATTTCTGGTATATGAAAAACATGTTTTTCAATGGCAAAAATCAATGAATATTGTAAATGCACAAACAGTAATATCTCCACATTGCAAGGTGCAATTCTGAAATTTTTTGCTTTTTCCTGCTAATCCTAGCATGATAAAGAAGATTCAAAGAGAGTGAGATGCCAGCTCCTTTCATTCAGTCAGTAGCTTCAAACATTTCTGGTATATGAAAAACATGTTTTTCAATGGCAAAAATCAATGAATATTGTAAATGCACAAACAGTAATATCTCCACATTGCAAGGTGCAATTCTGAAATTTTTTGCTTTTTCCTGCTAATCCTAGCAGGATAAAGAAGATTCAAAGAGAGTGAGATGCCAGCTCCTTTCATTCAGTCAGTAGCTTCAAACATTTCTGGTATATGAAAAACATGTTTTTCAATGGCAAAAATCAATGAATATTGTAAATGCACAAACAGTAATATCTCGACATTGCAAGGTGCAATTCTGAAATTTTTTGCTTTTTCCTGCTAATCCTAGCATGATAAAGAAGATTCAAAGAGAGTGAGATGCCAGCTCCTTTCATTCAGTCAGTAGCTTCAAACATTTCTGGTATATGAAAAACATTTTTCAATGGCAAAAATCAATGAATATTGTAAATGCACAAACAGTAATATCTCCACATTGCAAGGTGCAATTCTGAATTTTTTTGCTTTTTCCTGTTAATCCTAGCATGATAAAGAAGATTCAAAGAGAGTGAGATGCCAGCTCCTTTCATTCAGTCAGTAGCTTCAAACATTTCTGGTATATGAATAACATGATGTTTTTCAATGGCAAAAATCAATGAATATTGTAAATGCACAAACAGTAATATCTCCACATTGCAAGGTGCAATTCTGAAATTTTTTGCTTTTTCCTGCTAATCCTAGCATGATAAAGAAGATTCAAAGAGAGTGAGATGCCAGCTCCTTTCATTCAGTCAGTAGCTTCAAACATTTCTGGTATATGAAAAACATGTTTTTCAATGGCAAAAATCAATGAATATTGTAAATGCACAAACAGTAATATCTCCACATTGCAAGGTGCAATTCTGAAATTTTTTGCTTTTTCCTGCTAATCCTAGCATGATAAAGAAGATTCAAAGAGAGTGAGATGCCAGCTCCTTTCATTCAGTCAGTAGCTTCAAACATTTCTGGTATATGAAAAACATGTTTTTCAATGGCAAAAATCAATGAATATTGTAAATGCACAAACAGTAATATCTCCACATTGCAAGGTGCAATTCTGAAATTTTTTGCTTTTTCCTGCTAATCCTAGCATGATAAAGAAGATTCAAAGAGAGTGAGATGCCAGCTCCTTTCATTCAGTCAGTAGCTTCAAACATTTCTGGTATATGAAAAACATGTTTTTCAATGGCAAAAATCAATGAATATTGTAAATGCACAAATAGTAATATCTCCACATTGCAAGGTGCAATTCTGAAATTTTTTGCTTTTTCCTGTTAATCCTAGCATGATAAAGAAGATTCAAAGAGAGTGAGATGCCAGCTCCTTTCATTCAGTCAGTAGCTTCAAACATTTCTGGTATATGAATAACATGATGTTTTTCAATGGCAAAAATCAATGAATATTTTAAATGCACAAACAGTAATATCTCCACATTGCAAGGTGCAATTCTGAAATTTTTTGCTTTTTCCTGTTAATCCTAGCATGATAAAGAAGATTCAAAGAGAGTGAGATGCCAGCTCCTTTCATTCAGTCAGTAGCTTCAAACATTTCTGGTATATGAATAACATGATGTTTTTCAATGGCAAAAATCAATGAATATTTTAAATGCACAAACAGTAATATCTCCACATTGCAAGGTGCAATTCTGAAATTTTTTGCTTTTTCCTGCTAATCCTAGCATGATAAAGAAGATTCAAAGAGAGTGAGATGCCAGCTCCTTTCATTCAGTCAGTAGCTTCAAACATTTCTGGACGTTTTTCAATGGCAAAAATCAATGAATATTGTAAATGCACAAACAGTAATATCTCCACATTGCAAGGTGCAATTCTGAAATTTTTTGCTTTTTCCTGCTAATCCTAGCAGGATAAAGAAGATTCAAAGAGAGTGAGATGCCAGCTCCTTTCATTCAGTCAGTAGCTTCAAACATTTCTGGTATATGAAAAACATGTTTTTCAATGGCAAAAATCAATGAATATTGTAAATGCACAAACAGTAATATCTCGACATTGCAAGGTGCAATTCTGAAATTTTTTGCTTTTTCCTGCTAATCCTAGCATGATAAAGAAGATTCAAAGAGAGTGAGATGCCAGCTCCTTTCATTCAGTCAGTAGCTTCAAACATTTCTGGTATATGAAAAACGTTTTTCAATGGCAAAAATCAATGAATATTGTAAATGCACAAACAGTAATATCTCCACATTGCAAGGTGCAATTCTGAATTTTTTTGCTTTTTCCTGTTAATCCTAGCATGATAAAGAAGATTCAAAGAGAGTGAGATGCCAGCTCCTTTCATTCAGTCAGTAGCTTCAAACATTTCTGGTATATGAATAACATGATGTTTTTCAATGGCAAAAATCAATGAATATTTTAAATGCACAAACAGTAATATCTCCACATTGCAAGGTGCAATTCTGAAATTTTTTGCTTTTTCCTGCTAATCCTAGCATGATAAAGAAGATTCAAAGAGAGTGAGATGCCAGCTCCTTTCATTCAGTCAGTAGCTTCAAACATTTCTGGACGTTTTTCAATGGCAAAAATCAATGAATATTGTAAATGCACAAACAGTAATATCTCCACATTGCAAGGTGCAATTCTGAAATTTTTTGCTTTTTCCTGCTAATCCTAGCAGGATAAAGAAGATTCAAAGAGAGTGAGATGCCAGCTCCTTTCATTCAGTCAGTAGCTTCAAACATTTCTGGTATATGAAAAACATGTTTTTCAATGGCAAAAATCAATGAATATTGTAAATGCACAAACAGTAATATCTCCACATTGCAAGGTGCAATTCTGAAATTTTTTGCTTTTTCCTGCTAATCCTAGCATGATAAAGAAGATTCAAAGAGAGTGGGATGCCAGCTCCTTTCATTCAGTCAGTAGCTTCAAACATTTCTGGACGTTTTTCAATGGCAAAAATCAATGAATATTGTAAATGCACAAACAGTAATATCTCCACATTGCAAGGTGCAATTCTGAAATTTTTTGCTTTTTCCTGTTAATCCTAGCATGATAAAGAAGATTCAAAGAGAATGAGATGCCAGCTCCTTTCATTCAGTCAGTAGCTTCAAACATTTCTGGTATATGAAAAACATGTTTTTCAATGGCAAAAATCAATGAATATTGTAAATGCACAAACAGTAATATCTCCACATTGCAAGGTGCAATTCTGAAATTTTTTGCTTTCTCCTGCTAATCCTAGCATGATAAAGAAGATTCAAAGAGAGTGAGATGCCAGCTCCTTTCATTCAGTCAGTAGCTTCAAACATTTCTGGTATATGAAAAACATGTTTTTCAATGGCAAAAATCAATGAATATTGTAAATGCACAAACAGTAATATCTCCACATTGCAAGGTGCAATTCTGAAATTTTTTGCTTTTTCCTGCTAATCCTAGCATGATAAAGAAGATTCAAAGAGAGTGAGATGCCAGCTCCTTTCATTCAGTCAGTAGCTTCAAACATTTCTGGTATATGAAAAACATGTTTTTCAATGGCAAAAATCAATGAATATTGTAAATGCACAAACAGTAATATCTCCACATTGCAAGGTGCAATTCTGAAATTTTTTGCTTTTTCCTGCTAATCCTAGCATGATAAAGAAGATTCAAAGAGAGTGAGATGCCAGCTCCTTTCATTCAGTCAGTAGCTTCAAACATTTCTGGTATATGAAAAACATGTTTTTCAATGGCAAAAATCAATGAATATTGTAAATGCACAAACAGTAATATCTCCACATTGCAAGGTGCAATTCTGAAATTTTTTGCTTTTTCCTGCTAATCCTAGCATGATAAAGAAGATTCAAAGAGAGTGAGATGCCAGCTCCTTTCATTCAGTCAGTAGCTTCAAACATTTCTGGACGTTTTTCAATGGCAAAAATCAATGAATATTGTAAATGCACAAACAGTAATATCTCCACATTGCAAGGTGCAATTCTGAAATTTTTTGCTTTTTCCTGCTAATCCTAGCATGATAAAGAAGATTCAAAGAGAGTGAGATGCCAGCTCCTTTCATTCAGTCAGTAGCTTCAAACATTTCTGGTATATGAAAAACATGTTTTTCAATGGCAAAAATCAATGAATATTGTAAATGCACAAACAGTAATATCTCCACATTGCAAGGTGCAATTCTGAAATTTTTTGCTTTTTCCTGCTAATCCTAGCATGATAAAGAAGATTCAAAGAGAGTGAGATGCCAGCTCCTTTCATTCAGTCAGTAGCTTCAAACATTTCTGGTATATGAAAAACATGTTTTTCAATGGCAAAAATCAATGAATATTGTAAATGCACAAACAGTAATATCTCCACATTGCAAGGTGCAATTCTGAAATTTTTTGCTTTTTCCTGCTAATCCTAGCATGATAAAGAAGATTCAAAGAGAGTGAGATGCCAGCTCCTTTCATTCAGTCAGTAGCTTCAAACATTTCTGGTATATGAAAAACATGTTTTTCAATGGCAAAAATCAATGAATATTGTAAATGCACAAACAGTAATATCTCCACATTGCAAGGTGCAATTCTGAAATTTTTTGCTTTTTCCTGCTAATCCTAGCATGATAAAGAAGATTCAAAGAGAGTGAGATGCCAGCTCCTTTCATTCAGTCAGTAGCTTCAAACATTTCTGGTATATGAAAAACATGTTTTTCAATGGCAAAAATCAATGAATATTGTAAATGCACAAATAGTAATATCTCCACATTGCAAGGTGCAATTCTGAAATTTTTTGCTTTTTCCTGTTAATCCTAGCATGATAAAGAAGATTCAAAGAGAGTGAGATGCCAGCTCCTTTCATTCAGTCAGTAGCTTCAAACATTTCTGGTATATGAATAACATGATGTTTTTCAATGGCAAAAATCAATGAATATTTTAAATGCACAAACAGTAATATCTCCACATTGCAAGGTGCATTTCTGAAATTTTTTGCTTTTTCCTGCTAATCCTAGCATGATAAAGAAGATTCAAAGAGAGTGAGATGCCAGCTCCTTTCATTCAGTCAGTAGCTTCAAACATTTCTGGACGTTTTTCAATGGCAAAAATCAATGAATATTGTAAATGCACAAACAGTAATATCTCCACATTGCAAGGTGCAATTCTGAAATTTTTTGCTTTTTCCTGCTAATCCTAGCAGGATAAAGAAGATTCAAAGAGAGTGAGATGCCAGCTCCTTTCATTCAGTCAGTAGCTTCAAACATTTCTGGTATATGAAAAACGTTTTTCAATGGCAAAAATCAATGAATATTGTAAATGCACAAACAGTAATATCTCGACATTGCAAGGTGCAATTCTGAAATTTTTTGCTTTTTCCTGCTAATCCTAGCATGATAAAGAAGATTCTAAGAGAGTGAGATGCCAGCTCCTTTCATTCAGTCAGTAGCTTCAAACATTTCTGGTATATGAAAAACGTTTTTCAATGGCAAAAATCAATGAATATTGTAAATGCACAAACAGTAATATCTACACATTGCAAGGTGCAATTCTGAAATTTTTTGCTTTTTCCTGCTAATCCTAGCATGATAAAGAAGATTCAAAGAGAGTGAGATGCCAGCTCCTTTCATTCAGTCAGTAGCTTCAAACATTTCTGGTATATGAAAAACATGTTTTTCAATGGCAAAAATCAATGAATATTGTAAATGCACAAATAGTAATATCTCCACATTGCAAGGTGCAATTCTGAAATTTTTTGCTTTTTCCTGTTAATCCTAGCATGATAAAGAAGATTCAAAGAGAGTGAGATGCCAGCTCCTTTCATTCAGTCAGTAGCTTCAAACATTTCTTGTATATGAATAACATGATGTTTTTCAATGGCAAAAATCAATGAATATTTTAAATGCACAAACAGTAATATCTCCACATTGCAAGGTGCATTTCTGAAATTTTTTGCTTTTTCCTGCTAATCCTAGCATGATAAAGAAGATTCAAAGAGAGTGAGATGCCAGCTCCTTTCATTCAGTCAGTAGCTTCAAACATTTCTGGACGTTTTTCAATGGCAAAAATCAATGAATATTGTAAATGCACAAACAGTAATATCTCCACATTGCAAGGTGCAATTCTGAAATTTTTTGTTTTCCTGCTAATCCTAGCAGGATAAAGAAGATTCAAAGAGAGTGAGATGCCAGCTCCTTTCATTCAGTCAGTAGCTTCAAACATTTCTGGTATATGAAAAACATGTTTTTCAATGGCAAAAATCAATGAATATTGTAAATGCACAAACAGTAATATCTCGACATTGCAAGGTGCAATTCTGAAATTTTTTGCTTTTTCCTGCTAATCCTAGCATGATAAAGAAGATTCTAAGAGAGTGAGATGCCAGCTCCTTTCATTCAGTCAGTAGCTTCAAACATTTCTGGTATATGAAAAACGTTTTTCAATGGCAAAAATCAATGAATATTGTAAATGCACAAACAGTAATATCTACACATTGCAAGGTGCAATTCTGAAATTTTTTGCTTTTTCCTGCTAATCCTAGCATGATAAAGAAGATTCAAAGAGAGTGAGATGCCAGCTCCTTTCATTCAGTCAGTAGCTTCAAACATTTCTGGTATATGAAAAACATGTTTTTCAATGGCAAAAATCAATGAATATTGTAAATGCACAAACAGTAATATCTCCACATTGCAAGGTGCAATTCTGAAATTTTTTGCTTTTTCCTGCTAATCCTAGCATGATAAAGAAGATTCAAAGAGAGTGAGATGCCAGCTCCTTTCATTCAGTCAGTAGCTTCAAACATTTCTGGTATATGAAAAACATGTTTTTCAATGGCAAAAATCAATGAATATTGTAAATGCACAAACAGTAATATCTCCACATTGCAAGGTGCAATTCTGAAATTTTTTGCTTTTTCCTGCTAATCCTAGCATGATAAAGAAGATTCAAAGAGAGTGAGATGCCAGCTCCTTTCATTCAGTCAGTAGCTTCAAACATTTCTGGTATATGAAAAACATGTTTTTCAATGGCAAAAATCAATGAATATTGTAAATGCACAAACAGTAATATCTCCACATTGCAAGGTGCAATTCTGAAATTTTTTGCTTTTTCCTGCTAATCCTAGCAGGATAAAGAAGATTCAAAGAGAGTGAGATGCCAGCTCCTTTCATTCAGTCAGTAGCTTCAAACATTTCTGGTATATGAAAAACATGTTTTTCAATGGCAAAAATCAATGAATATTGTAAATGCACAAACAGTAATATCTCGACATTGCAAGGTGCAATTCTGAAATTTTTTGCTTTTTCCTGCTAATCCTAGCATGATAAAGAAGATTCAAAGAGAGTGAGATGCCAGCTCCTTTCATTCAGTCAGTAGCTTCAAACATTTCTGGTATATGAAAAACGTTTTTCAATGGCAAAAATCAATGAATATTGTAAATGCACAAACAGTAATATCTCCACATTGCAAGGTGCAATTCTGAATTTTTTTGCTTTTTCCTGTTAATCCTAGCATGATAAAGAAGATTCAAAGAGAGTGAGATGCCAGCTCCTTTCATTCAGTCAGTAGCTTCAAACATTTCTGGTATATGAATAACATGATGTTTTTCAATGGCAAAAATCAATGAATATTTTAAATGCACAAACAGTAATATCTCCACATTGCAAGGTGCAATTCTGAAATTTTTTGCTTTTTCCTGCTAATCCTAGCATGATAAAGAAGATTCAAAGAGAGTGAGATGCCAGCTCCTTTCATTCAGTCAGTAGCTTCAAACATTTCTGGACGTTTTTCAATGGCAAAAATCAATGAATATTGTAAATGCACAAACAGTAATATCTCCACATTGCAAGGTGCAATTCTGAAATTTTTTGCTTTTTCCTGCTAATCCTAGCAGGATAAAGAAGATTCAAAGAGAGTGAGATGCCAGCTCCTTTCATTCAGTCAGTAGCTTCAAACATTTCTGGTATATGAAAAACATGTTTTTCAATGGCAAAAATCAATGAATATTGTAAATGCACAAACAGTAATATCTCCACATTGCAAGGTGCAATTCTGAAATTTTTTGCTTTTTCCTGCTAATCCTAGCATGATAAAGAAGATTCAAAGAGAGTGAGATGCCAGCTCCTTTCATTCAGTCAGTAGCTTCAAACATTTCTGGACGTTTTTCAATGGCAAAAATCAATGAATATTGTAAATGCACAAACAGTAATATCTCCACATTGCAAGGTGCAATTCTGAAATTTTTTGCTTTTTCCTGTTAATCCTAGCATGATAAAGAAGATTCAAAGAGAGTGAGATGCCAGCTCCTTTCATTCAGTCAGTAGCTTCAAACATTTCTGGTATATGAAAAACATGTTTTTCAATGGCAAAAATCAATGAATATTGTAAATGCACAAACAGTAATATCTCCACATTGCAAGGTGCAATTCTGAAATTTTTTGCTTTTTCCTGCTAATCCTAGCATGATAAAGAAGATTCAAAGAGAGTGAGATGCCAGCTCCTTTCATTCAGTCAGTAGCTTCAAACATTTCTGGTATATGAAAAACATGTTTTTCAATGGCAAAAATCAATGAATATTGTAAATGCACAAACAGTAATATCTCCACATTGCAAGGTGCAATTCTGAAATTTTTTGCTTTTTCCTGCTAATCCTAGCATGATAAAGAAGATTCAAAGAGAGTGAGATGCCAGCTCCTTTCATTCAGTCAGTAGCTTCAAACATTTCTGGTATATGAAAAACATGTTTTTCAATGGCAAAAATCAATGAATATTGTAAATGCACAAACAGTAATATCTCCACATTGCAAGGTGCAATTCTGAAATTTTTTGCTTTTTCCTGCTAATCCTAGCATGATAAAGAAGATTCAAAGAGAGTGAGATGCCAGCTCCTTTCATTCAGTCAGTAGCTTCAAACATTTCTGGTATATGAAAAACATGTTTTTCAATGGCAAAAATCAATGAATATTGTAAATGCACAAACAGTAATATCTCCACATTGCAAGGTGCAATTCTGAAATTTTTTGCTTTTTCCTGCTAATCCTAGCATGATAAAGAAGATTCAAAGAGAGTGAGATGCCAGCTCCTTTCATTCAGTCAGTAGCTTCAAACATTTCTGGTATATGAAAAACATGTTTTTCAATGGCAAAAATCAATGAATATTGTAAATGCACAAACAGTAATATCTCCACATTGCAAGGTGCAATTCTGAAATTTTTTGCTTTTTCCTGCTAATCCTAGCATGATAAAGAAGATTCAAAGAGAGTGAGATGCCAGCTCCTTTCATTCAGTCAGTAGCTTCAAACATTTCTGGTATATGAAAAACATGTTTTTCAATGGCAAAAATCAATGAATATTGTAAATGCACAAACAGTAATATCTCCACATTGCAAGGTGCAATTCTGAAATTTTTTGCTTTTTCCTGCTAATCCTAGCATGATAAAGAAGATTCAAAGAGAGTGAGATGCCAGCTCCTTTCATTCAGTCAGTAGCTTCAAACATTTCTGGACGTTTTTCAATGGCAAAAATCAATGAATATTGTAAATGCACAAACAGTAATATCTCCACATTGCAAGGTGCAATTCTGAAATTTTTTGCTTTTTCCTGCTAATCCTAGCATGATAAAGAAGATTCAAAGAGAGTGAGATGCCAGCTCCTTTCATTCAGTCAGTAGCTTCAAACATTTCTGGTATATGAAAAACATGTTTTTCAATGGCAAAAATCAATGAATATTGTAAATGCACAAACAGTAATATCTCCACATTGCAAGGTGCAATTCTGAAATTTTTTGCTTTTTCCTGCTAATCCTAGCATGATAAAGAAGATTCAAAGAGAGTGAGATGCCAGCTCCTTTCATTCAGTCAGTAGCTTCAAACATTTCTGGTATATGAAAAACATGTTTTTCAATGGCAAAAATCAATGAATATTGTAAATGCACAAACAGTAATATCTCCACATTGCAAGGTGCAATTCTGAAATTTTTTGCTTTTTCCTGCTAATCCTAGCATGATAAAGAAGATTCAAAGAGAGTGAGATGCCAGCTCCTTTCATTCAGTCAGTAGCTTCAAACATTTCTGGTATATGAAAAACATGTTTTTCAATGGCAAAAATCAATGAATATTGTAAATGCACAAACAGTAATATCTCCACATTGCAAGATGCAATTCTGAAATTTTTTGCTTTTTCCTGCTAATCCTAGCATGATAAAGAAGATTCAAAGAGAGTGAGATGCCAGCTCCTTTCATTCAGTCAGTAGCTTCAAACATTTCTGGTATATGAAAAACATGTTTTTCAATGGCAAAAATCAATGAATATTGTAAATGCACAAATAGTAATATCTCCACATTGCAAGGTGCAATTCTGAAATTTTTTGCTTTTCCTGTTAATCCTAGCATGATAAAGAAGATTCAAAGAGAGTGAGATGCCAGCTCCTTTCATTCAGTCAGTAGCTTCAAACATTTCTGGTATATGAATAACATGATGTTTTTCAATGGCAAAAATCAATGAATATTTTAAATGCACAAACAGTAATATCTCCACATTGCAAGGTGCATTTCTGAAATTTTTTGCTTTTTCCTGCTAATCCTAGCATGATAAAGAAGATTCAAAGAGAGTGAGATGCCAGCTCCTTTCATTCAGTCAGTAGCTTCAAACATTTCTGGACGTTTTTCAATGGCAAAAATCAATGAATATTGTAAATGCACAAACAGTAATATCTCCACATTGCAAGGTGCAATTCTGAAATTTTTTGCTTTTTCCTGCTAATCCTAGCAGGATAAAGAAGATTCAAAGAGAGTGAGATGCCAGCTCCTTTCATTCAGTCAGTAGCTTCAAACATTTCTGGTATATGAAAAACATGTTTTTCAATGGCAAAAATCAATGAATATTGTAAATGCACAAACAGTAATATCTCGACATTGCAAGGTGCAATTCTGAAATTTTTTGCTTTTTCCTGCTAATCCTAGCATGATAAAGAAGATTCAAAGAGAGTGAGATGCCAGCTCCTTTCATTCAGTCAGTAGCTTCAAACATTTCTGGTATATGAAAAACGTTTTTCAATGGCAAAAATCAATGAATATTGTAAATGCACAAACAGTAATATCTACACATTGCAAGGTGCAATTCTGAAATTTTTTGCTTTTTCCTGCTAATCCTAGCATGATAAAGAAGATTCAAAGAGAGTGAGATGCCAGCTCCTTTCATTCAGTCAGTAGCTTCAAACATTTCTGGACGTTTTTCAATGGCAAAAATCAATGAATATTGTAAATGCACAAACAGTAATATCTCCACATTGCAAGGTGCAATTCTGAAATTTTTTGCTTTTTCCTGTTAATCCTAGCATTATAAAGAAGATTCAAAGAGAGTGAGATGCCATCTCCTTTCATTCAGTCAGTAGCTTCAAACATTTCTGGTATATGAAAAACATGTTTTTCAATGGCAAAAATCAATGAATATTGTAAATGCACAAACAGTAATATCTCCACATTGCAAGGTGCAATTCTGAAATTTTTTGCTTTTTCCTGCTAATCCTAGCATGATAAAGAAGATTCAAAGAGAGTGAGATGCCAGCTCCTTTCATTCAGTCAGTAGCTTCAAACATTTCTGGTATATGAAAAACATGTTTTTCAATGGCAAAAATCAATGAATATTGTAAATGCACAAACAGTAATATCTCCACATTGCAAGGTGCAATTCTGAAATTTTTTGCTTTTTCCTGCTAATCCTAGCATGATAAAGAAGATTCAAAGAGAGTGAGATGCCAGCTCCTTTCATTGTCAGTAGCTTCAAACATTTCTGGTATATGAAAAACATGTTTTTCAATGGCAAAAATCAATGAATATTGTAAATGCACAAACAGTAATATCTCCACATTGCAAGGTGCAATTCTGAAATTTTTTGCTTTTTCCTGCTAATCCTAGCATGATAAAGAAGATTCAAAGAGAGTGAGATGCCAGCTCCTTTCATTCAGTCAGTAGCTTCAAACATTTCTGGACGTTTTTCAATGGCAAAAATCAATGAATATTGTAAATGCACAAACAGTAATATCTCCACATTGCAAGGTGCAATTCTGAAATTTTTTGCTTTTTCCTGCTAATCCTAGCATGATAAAGAAGATTCAAAGAGAGTGAGATGCCAGCTCCTTTCATTCAGTCAGTAGCTTCAAACATTTCTGGTATATGAAAAACATGTTTTTCAATGGCAAAAATCAATGAATATTGTAAATGCACAAACAGTAATATCTCCACATTGCAAGGTGCAATTCTGAAATTTTTTGCTTTTTCCTGCTAATCCTAGCATGATAAAGAAGATTCAAAGAGAGTGAGATGCCAGCTCCTTTCATTCAGTCAGTAGCTTCAAACATTTCTGGACGTTTTTCAATGGCAAAAATCAATGAATATTGTAAATGCACAAACAGTAATATCTCCACATTGCAAGGTGCAATTCTGAAATTTTTTGCTTTTTCCTGTTAATCCTAGCATGATAAAGAAGATTCAAAGAGAGTGAGATGCCAGCTCCTTTCATTCAGTCAGTAGCTTCAAACATTTCTGGTATATGAAAAACATGTTTTTCAATGGCAAAAATCAATGAATATTGTAAATGCACAAACAGTAATATCTCCACATTGCAAGGTGCAATTCTGAAATTTTTTGCTTTTTCCTGCTAATCCTAGCATGATAAAGAAGATTCAAAGAGAGTGAGATGCCAGCTCCTTTCATTCAGTCAGTAGCTTCAAACATTTCTGGTATATGAAAAACATGTTTTTCAATGGCAAAAATCAATGAATATTGTAAATGCACAAACAGTAATATCTCCACATTGCAAGGTGCAATTCTGAAATTTTTTGCTTTTTCCTGCTAATCCTAGCATGATAAAGAAGATTCAAAGAGAGTGAGATGCCAGCTCCTTTCATTCAGTCAGTAGCTTCAAACATTTCTGGTATATGAAAAACATGTTTTTCAATGGCAAAAATCAATGAATATTGTAAATGCACAAACAGTAATATCTCCACATTGCAAGGTGCAATTCTGAAATTTTTTGCTTTTTCCTGCTAATCCTAGCATGATAAAGAAGATTCAAAGAGAGTGAGATGCCAGCTCCTTTCATTCAGTCAGTAGCTTCAAACATTTCTGGTATATGAAAAACATGTTTTTCAATGGCAAAAATCAATGAATATTGTAAATGCACAAACAGTAATATCTCCACATTGCAAGGTGCAATTCTGAAATTTTTTGCTTTTTCCTGCTAATCCTAGCATGATAAAGAAGATTCAAAGAGAGTGAGATGCCAGCTCCTTTCATTCAGTCAGTAGCTTCAAACATTTCTGGTATATGAAAAACATGTTTTTCAATGGCAAAAATCAATGAATATTGTAAATGCACAAACAGTAATATCTCCACATTGCAAGGTGCAATTCTGAAATTTTTTGCTTTTTCCTGCTAATCCTAGCATGATAAAGAAGATTCAAAGAGAGTGAGATGCCAGCTCCTTTCATTCAGTCAGTAGCTTCAAACATTTCTGGTATATGAAAAACATGTTTTTCAATGGCAAAAATCAATGAATATTGTAAATGCACAAACAGTAATATCTCCACATTGCAAGGTGCAATTCTGAAATTTTTTGCTTTTTCCTGCTAATCCTAGCATGATAAAGAAGATTCAAAGAGAGTGAGATGCCAGCTCCTTTCATTCAGTCAGTAGCTTCAAACATTTCTGGACGTTTTTCAATGGCAAAAATCAATGAATATTGTAAATGCACAAACAGTAATATCTCCACATTGCAAGGTGCAATTCTGAAATTTTTTGCTTTTTCCTGCTAATCCTAGCATGATAAAGAAGATTCAAAGAGAGTGAGATGCCAGCTCCTTTCATTCAGTCAGTAGCTTCAAACATTTCTGGTATATGAAAAACATGTTTTTCAATGGCAAAAATCAATGAATATTGTAAATGCACAAACAGTAATATCTCCACATTGCAAGGTGCAATTCTGAAATTTTTTGCTTTTTCCTGCTAATCCTAGCATGATAAAGAAGATTCAAAGAGAGTGAGATGCCAGCTCCTTTCATTCAGTCAGTAGCTTCAAACATTTCTGGTATATGAAAAACATGTTTTTCAATGGCAAAAATCAATGAATATTGTAAATGCACAAACAGTAATATCTCCACATTGCAAGGTGCAATTCTGAAATTTTTTGCTTTTTCCTGCTAATCCTAGCATGATAAAGAAGATTCAAAGAGAGTGAGATGCCAGCTCCTTTCATTCAGTCAGTAGCTTCAAACATTTCTGGTATATGAAAAACATGTTTTTCAATGGCAAAAATCAATGAATATTGTAAATGCACAAACAGTAATATCTCCACATTGCAAGATGCAATTCTGAAATTTTTTGCTTTTTCCTGCTAATCCTAGCATGATAAAGAAGATTCAAAGAGAGTGAGATGCCAGCTCCTTTCATTCAGTCAGTAGCTTCAAACATTTCTGGTATATGAAAAACATGTTTTTCAATGGCAAAAATCAATGAATATTGTAAATGCACAAATAGTAATATCTCCACATTGCAAGGTGCAATTCTGAAATTTTTTGCTTTTCCTGTTAATCCTAGCATGATAAAGAAGATTCAAAGAGAGTGAGATGCCAGCTCCTTTCATTCAGTCAGTAGCTTCAAACATTTCTGGTATATGAATAACATGATGTTTTTCAATGGCAAAAATCAATGAATATTTTAAATGCACAAACAGTAATATCTCCACATTGCAAGGTGCATTTCTGAAATTTTTTGCTTTTTCCTGCTAATCCTAGCATGATAAAGAAGATTCAAAGAGAGTGAGATGCCAGCTCCTTTCATTCAGTCAGTAGCTTCAAACATTTCTGGACGTTTTTCAATGGCAAAAATCAATGAATATTGTAAATGCACAAACAGTAATATCTCCACATTGCAAGGTGCAATTCTGAAATTTTTTGCTTTTTCCTGCTAATCCTAGCAGGATAAAGAAGATTCAAAGAGAGTGAGATGCCAGCTCCTTTCATTCAGTCAGTAGCTTCAAACATTTCTGGTATATGAAAAACATGTTTTTCAATGGCAAAAATCAATGAATATTGTAAATGCACAAACAGTAATATCTCGACATTGCAAGGTGCAATTCTGAAATTTTTTGCTTTTTCCTGCTAATCCTAGCATGATAAAGAAGATTCAAAGAGAGTGAGATGCCAGCTCCTTTCATTCAGTCAGTAGCTTCAAACATTTCTGGTATATGAAAAACGTTTTTCAATGGCAAAAATCAATGAATATTGTAAATGCACAAACAGTAATATCTACACATTGCAAGGTGCAATTCTGAAATTTTTTGCTTTTTCCTGCTAATCCTAGCATGATAAAGAAGATTCAAAGAGAGTGAGATGCCAGCTCCTTTCATTCAGTCAGTAGCTTCAAACATTTCTGGACGTTTTTCAATGGCAAAAATCAATGAATATTGTAAATGCACAAACAGTAATATCTCCACATTGCAAGGTGCAATTCTGAAATTTTTTGCTTTTTCCTGTTAATCCTAGCATTATAAAGAAGATTCAAAGAGAGTGAGATGCCATCTCCTTTCATTCAGTCAGTAGCTTCAAACATTTCTGGTATATGAAAAACATGTTTTTCAATGGCAAAAATCAATGAATATTGTAAATGCACAAACAGTAATATCTCCACATTGCAAGGTGCAATTCTGAAATTTTTTGCTTTTTCCTGCTAATCCTAGCATGATAAAGAAGATTCAAAGAGAGTGAGATGCCAGCTCCTTTCATTCAGTCAGTAGCTTCAAACATTTCTGGTATATGAAAAACATGTTTTTCAATGGCAAAAATCAATGAATATTGTAAATGCACAAACAGTAATATCTCCACATTGCAAGGTGCAATTCTGAAATTTTTTGCTTTTTCCTGCTAATCCTAGCATGATAAAGAAGATTCAAAGAGAGTGAGATGCCAGCTCCTTTCATTGTCAGTAGCTTCAAACATTTCTGGTATATGAAAAACATGTTTTTCAATGGCAAAAATCAATGAATATTGTAAATGCACAAACAGTAATATCTCCACATTGCAAGGTGCAATTCTGAAATTTTTTGCTTTTTCCTGCTAATCCTAGCATGATAAAGAAGATTCAAAGAGAGTGAGATGCCAGCTCCTTTCATTCAGTCAGTAGCTTCAAACATTTCTGGACGTTTTTCAATGGCAAAAATCAATGAATATTGTAAATGCACAAACAGTAATATCTCCACATTGCAAGGTGCAATTCTGAAATTTTTTGCTTTTTCCTGCTAATCCTAGCATGATAAAGAAGATTCAAAGAGAGTGAGATGCCAGCTCCTTTCATTCAGTCAGTAGCTTCAAACATTTCTGGTATATGAAAAACATGTTTTTCAATGGCAAAAATCAATGAATATTGTAAATGCACAAACAGTAATATCTCCACATTGCAAGGTGCAATTCTGAAATTTTTTGCTTTTTCCTGCTAATCCTAGCATGATAAAGAAGATTCAAAGAGAGTGAGATGCCAGCTCCTTTCATTCAGTCAGTAGCTTCAAACATTTCTGGTATATGAAAAACATGTTTTTCAATGGCAAAAATCAATGAATATTGTAAATGCACAAACAGTAATATCTCCACATTGCAAGGTGCAATTCTGAAATTTTTTGCTTTTTCCTGCTAATCCTAGCATGATAAAGAAGATTCAAAGAGAGTGAGATGCCAGCTCCTTTCATTCAGTCAGTAGCTTCAAACATTTCTGGTATATGAAAAACATGTTTTTCAATGGCAAAAATCAATGAATATTGTAAATGCACAAACAGTAATATCTCCACATTGCAAGGTGCAATTCTGAAATTTTTTGCTTTTTCCTGCAAATCCTAGCATGATAAAGAAGATTCAAAGAGAGTGAGATGCCAGCTCCTTTCATTCAGTCAGTAGCTTCAAACATTTCTGGTATATGAAAAACATGTTTTTCAATGGCAAAAATCAATGAATATTGTAAATGCACAAACAGTAATATCTCGACATTGCAAGGTACAATTCTGAAATTTTTTGTTTTCCTGCTAATCCTAGCATGATAAAGAAGATTCTAAGAGAGTGAGATGCCAGCTCCTTTCATTCAGTCAGTAGCTTCAAACATTTCTGGTATATGAAAAACGTTTTTCAATGGCAAAAATCAATGAATATTGTAAATGCACAAACAGTAATATCTACACATTGCAAGGTGCAATTCTGAAATTTTTTGCTTTTTCCTGCTAATCCTAGCATGATAAAGAAGATTCAAAGAGAGTGAGATGCCAGCTCCTTTCATTCAGTCAGTAGCTTCAAACATTTCTGGTATATGAAAAACATGTTTTTCAATGGCAAAAATCAATGAATATTGTAAATGCACAAACAGTAATATCTCCACATTGCAAGGTGCAATTCTGAAATTTTTTGCTTTTTCCTGCTAATCCTAGCATGATAAAGAAGATTCAAAGAGAGTGAGATGCCAGCTCCTTTCATTCAGTCAGTAGCTTCAAACATTTCTGGTATATGAAAAACATGTTTTTCAATGGCAAAAATCAATGAATATTGTAAATGCACAAACAGTAATATCTCCACATTGCAAGGTGCAATTCTGAAATTTTTTGCTTTTTCCTGCTAATCCTAGCATGATAAAGAAGATTCAAAGAGAGTGAGATGCCAGCTCCTTTCATTCAGTCAGTAGCTTCAAACATTTCTGGTATATGAAAAACATGTTTTTCAATGGCAAAAATCAATGAATATTGTAAATGCACAAACAGTAATATCTCCACATTGCAAGGTGCAATTCTGAAATGTTTTGCTTTTTCCTGCTAATCCTAGCAGGATAAAGAAGATTCAAAGAGAGTGAGATGCCAGCTCCTTTCATTCAGTCAGTAGCTTCAAACATTTCTGGTATATGAAAAACATGTTTTTCAATGGCAAAAATCAATGAATATTGTAAATGCACAAACAGTAATATCTCGACATTGCAAGGTGCAATTCTGAAATTTTTTGCTTTTTCCTGCTAATCCTAGCATGATAAAGAAGATTCAAAGAGAGTGAGATGCCAGCTCCTTTCATTCAGTCAGTAGCTTCAAACATTTCTGGTATATGAAAAACTTTTCAATGGCAAAAATCAATGAATATTGTAAATGCACAAACAGTAATATCTCCACATTGCAAGGTGCAATTCTGAATTTTTTTGCTTTTTCCTGTTAATCCTAGCATGATAAAGAAGATTCAAAGAGAGTGAGATGCCAGCTCCTTTCATTCAGTCAGTAGCTTCAAACATTTCTGGTATATGAATAACATGATGTTTTTCAATGGCAAAAATCAATGAATATTGTAAATGCACAAACAGTAATATCTCCACATTGCAAGGTGCAATTCTGAAATTTTTTGCTTTTTCCTGCTAATCCTAGCATGATAAAGAAGATTCAAAGAGAGTGAGATGCCAGCTCCTTTCATTCAGTCAGTAGCTTCAAACATTTCTGGACGTTTTTCAATGGCAAAAATCAATGAATATTGTAAATGCACAAACAGTAATATCTCCACATTGCAAGGTGCAATTCTGAAATTTTTTGCTTTTTCCTGCTAATCCTAGCAGGATAAAGAAGATTCAAAGAGAGTGAGATGCCAGCTCCTTTCATTCAGTCAGTAGCTTCAAACATTTCTGGTATATGAAAAACATGTTTTTCAATGGCAAAAATCAATGAATATTGTAAATGCACAAACAGTAATATCTCCACATTGCAAGGTGCAATTCTGAAATTTTTTGCTTTTTCCTGCTAATCCTAGCATGATAAAGAAGATTCAAAGAGAGTGAGATGCCAGCTCCTTTCATTCAGTCAGTAGCTTCAAACATTTCTGGACGTTTTTCAATGGCAAAAATCAATGAATATTGTAAATGCACAAACAGTAATATCTCCACATTGCAAGGTGCAATTCTGAAATTTTTTGCTTTTTCCTGTTAATCCTAGCATGATAAAGAAGATTCAAAGAGAGTGAGATGCCAGCTCCTTTCATTCAGTCAGTAGCTTCAAACATTTCTGGTATATGAAAAACATGTTTTTCAATGGCAAAAATCAATGAATATTGTAAATGCACAAACAGTAATATCTCCACATTGCAAGGTGCAATTCTGAAATTTTTTGCTTTTTCCTGCTAATCCTAGCATGATAAAGAAGATTCAAAGAGAGTGAGATGCCAGCTCCTTTCATTCAGTCAGTAGCTTCAAACATTTCTGGTATATGAAAAACATGTTTTTCAATGGCAAAAATCAATGAATATTGTAAATGCACAAACTAATATCTCCACATTGCAAGGTGCAATTCTGAAATTTTTTGCTTTTTCCTGCTAATCCTAGCATGATAAAGAAGATTCAAAGAGAGTGAGATGCCAGCTCCTTTCATTCAGTCAGTAGCTTCAAACATTTCTGGTATATGAAAAACATGTTTTTCAATGGCAAAAATCAATGAATATTGTAAATGCACAAACAGTAATATCTCCACATTGCAAGGTGCAATTCTGAAATTTTTTGCTTTTTCCTGCTAATCCTAGCATGATAAAGAAGATTCAAAGAGAGTGAGATGCCAGCTCCTTTCATTCAGTCAGTAGCTTCAAACATTTCTGGTATATGAAAAACATGTTTTTCAATGGCAAAAATCAATGAATATTGTAAATGCACAAACAGTAATATCTCCACATTGCAAGGTGCAATTCTGAAATTTTTTGCTTTTTCCTGCTAATCCTAGCATGATAAAGAAGATTCAAAGAGAGTGAGATGCCAGCTCCTTTCATTCAGTCAGTAGCTTCAAACATTTCTGGTATATGAAAAACATGTTTTTCAATGGCAAAAATCAATGAATATTGTAAATGCACAAACAGTAATATCTCCACATTGCAAGGTGCAATTCTGAAATTTTTTGCTTTTTCCTGCTAATCCTAGCATGATAAAGAAGATTCAAAGAGAGTGAGATGCCAGCTCCTTTCATTCAGTCAGTAGCTTCAAACATTTCTGGACGTTTTTCAATGGCAAAAATCAATGAATATTGTAAATGCACAAACAGTAATATCTCCACATTGCAAGGTGCAATTCTGAAATTTTTTGCTTTTTCCTGCTAATCCTAGCATGATAAAGAAGATTCAAAGAGAGTGAGATGCCAGCTCCTTTCATTCAGTCAGTAGCTTCAAACATTTCTGGTATATGAAAAACATGTTTTTCAATGGCAAAAATCAATGAATATTGTAAATGCACAAACAGTAATATCTCCACATTGCAAGGTGCAATTCTGAAATTTTTTGCTTTTTCCTGCTAATCCTAGCATGATAAAGAAGATTCAAAGAGAGTGAGATGCCAGCTCCTTTCATTCAGTCAGTAGCTTCAAACATTTCTGGTATATGAAAAACATGTTTTTCAATGGCAAAAATCAATGAATATTGTAAATGCACAAACAGTAATATCTCCACATTGCAAGGTGCAATTCTGAAATTTTTTGCTTTTTCCTGCTAATCCTAGCATGATAAAGAAGATTCAAAGAGAGTGAGATGCCAGCTCCTTTCATTCAGTCAGTAGCTTCAAACATTTCTGGTATATGAAAAACATGTTTTTCAATGGCAAAAATCAATGAATATTGTAAATGCACAAACAGTAATATCTCCACATTGCAAGGTGCAATTCTGAAATTTTTTGCTTTTTCCTGCTAATCCTAGCATGATAAAGAAGATTCAAAGAGAGTGAGATGCCAGCTCCTTTCATTCAGTCAGTAGCTTCAAACATTTCTGGTATATGAAAAACATGTTTTTCAATGGCAAAAATCAATGAATATTGTAAATGCACAAATAGTAATATCTCCACATTGCAAGGTGCAATTCTGAAATTTTTTGCTTTTTCCTGTTAATCCTAGCATGATAAAGAAGATTCAAAGAGAGTGAGATGCCAGCTCCTTTCATTCAGTCAGTAGCTTCAAACATTTCTGGTATATGAATAACATGATGTTTTTCAATGGCAAAAATCAATGAATATTTTAAATGCACAAACAGTAATATCTCCACATTGCAAGGTGCATTTCTGAAATTTTTTGCTTTTTCCTGCTAATCCTAGCATGATAAAGAAGATTCAAAGAGAGTGAGATGCCAGCTCCTTTCATTCAGTCAGTAGCTTCAAACATTTCTGGACGTTTTTCAATGGCAAAAATCAATGAATATTGTAAATGCACAAACAGTAATATCTCCACATTGCAAGGTGCAATTCTGAAATTTTTTGCTTTTTCCTGCTAATCCTAGCAGGATAAAGAAGATTCAAAGAGAGTGAGATGCCAGCTCCTTTCATTCAGTCAGTAGCTTCAAACATTTCTGGTATATGAAAAACATGTTTTTCAATGGCAAAAATCAATGAATATTGTAAATGCACAAACAGTAATATCTCGACATTGCAAGGTGCAATTCTGAAATTTTTTGCTTTTTCCTGCTAATCCTAGCATGATAAAGAAGATTCAAAGAGAGTGAGATGCCAGCTCCTTTCATTCAGTCAGTAGCTTCAAACATTTCTGGTATATGAAAAACGTTTTTCAATGGCAAAAATCAATGAATATTGTAAATGCACAAACAGTAATATCTACACATTGCAAGGTGCAATTCTGAAATTTTTTGCTTTTTCCTGCTAATCCTAGCATGATAAAGAAGATTCAAAGAGAGTGAGATGCCAGCTCCTTTCATTCAGTCAGTAGCTTCAAACATTTCTGGACGTTTTTCAATGGCAAAAATCAATGAATATTGTAAATGCACAAACAGTAATATCTCCACATTGCAAGGTGCAATTCTGAAATTTTTTGCTTTTTCCTGTTAATCCTAGCATTATAAAGAAGATTCAAAGAGAGTGAGATGCCATCTCCTTTCATTCAGTCAGTAGCTTCAAACATTTCTGGTATATGAAAAACATGTTTTTCAATGGCAAAAATCAATGAATATTGTAAATGCACAAACAGTAATATCTCCACATTGCAAGGTGCAATTCTGAAATTTTTTGCTTTTTCCTGCTAATCCTAGCATGATAAAGAAGATTCAAAGAGAGTGAGATGCCAGCTCCTTTCATTCAGTCAGTAGCTTCAAACATTTCTGGTATATGAAAAACATGTTTTTCAATGGCAAAAATCAATGAATATTGTAAATGCACAAACAGTAATATCTCCACATTGCAAGGTGCAATTCTGAAATTTTTTGCTTTTTCCTGCTAATCCTAGCATGATAAAGAAGATTCAAAGAGAGTGAGATGCCAGCTCCTTTCATTGTCAGTAGCTTCAAACATTTCTGGTATATGAAAAACATGTTTTTCAATGGCAAAAATCAATGAATATTGTAAATGCACAAACAGTAATATCTCCACATTGCAAGGTGCAATTCTGAAATTTTTTGCTTTTTCCTGCTAATCCTAGCATGATAAAGAAGATTCAAAGAGAGTGAGATGCCAGCTCCTTTCATTCAGTCAGTAGCTTCAAACATTTCTGGACGTTTTTCAATGGCAAAAATCAATGAATATTGTAAATGCACAAACAGTAATATCTCCACATTGCAAGGTGCAATTCTGAAATTTTTTGCTTTTTCCTGCTAATCCTAGCATGATAAAGAAGATTCAAAGAGAGTGAGATGCCAGCTCCTTTCATTCAGTCAGTAGCTTCAAACATTTCTGGTATATGAAAAACATGTTTTTCAATGGCAAAAATCAATGAATATTGTAAATGCACAAACAGTAATATCTCCACATTGCAAGGTGCAATTCTGAAATTTTTTGCTTTTTCGTGCTAATCCTAGCATGATAAAGAAGATTCAAAGAGAGTGAGATGCCAGCTCCTTTCATTCAGTCAGTAGCTTCAAACATTTCTGGTATATGAAAAACATGTTTTTCAATGGCAAAAATCAATGAATATTGTAAATGCACAAACAGTAATATCTCCACATTGCAAGGTGCAATTCTGAAATTTTTTGCTTTTTCCTGCTAATCCTAGCATGATAAAGAAGATTCAAAGAGAGTGAGATGCCAGCTCCTTTCATTCAGTCAGTAGCTTCAAACATTTCTGGTATATGAAAAACATGTTTTTCAATGGCAAAAATCAATGAATATTGTAAATGCACAAACAGTAATATCTCGACATTGCAAGGTGCAATTCTGAAATTTTTTGTTTTCCTGCTAATCCTAGCATGATAAAGAAGATTCTAAGAGAGTGAGATGCCAGCTCCTTTCATTCAGTCAGTAGCTTCAAACATTTCTGGTATATGAAAAACGTTTTTCAATGGCAAAAATCAATGAATATTGTAAATGCACAAACAGTAATATCTACACATTGCAAGGTGCAATTCTGAAATTTTTTGCTTTTTCCTGCTAATCCTAGCATGATAAAGAAGATTCAAAGAGAGTGAGATGCCAGCTCCTTTCATTCAGTCAGTAGCTTCAAACATTTCTGGTATATGAAAAACATGTTTTTCAATGGCAAAAATCAATGAATATTGTAAATGCACAAACAGTAATATCTCCACATTGCAAGGTGCAATTCTGAAATTTTTTGCTTTTTCCTGCTAATCCTAGCATGATAAAGAAGATTCAAAGAGAGTGAGATGCCAGCTCCTTTCATTCAGTCAGTAGCTTCAAACATTTCTGGTATATGAAAAACATGTTTTTCAATGGCAAAAATCAATGAATATTGTAAATGCACAAACAGTAATATCTCCACATTGCAAGGTGCAATTCTGAAATTTTTTGCTTTTTCCTGCTAATCCTAGCATGATAAAGAAGATTCAAAGAGAGTGAGATGCCAGCTCCTTTCATTCAGTCAGTAGCTTCAAACATTTCTGGTATATGAAAAACATGTTTTTCAATGGCAAAAATCAATGAATATTGTAAATGCACAAACAGTAATATCTCCACATTGCAAGGTGCAATTCTGAAATGTTTTGCTTTTTCCTGCTAATCCTAGCAGGATAAAGAAGATTCAAAGAGAGTGAGATGCCAGCTCCTTTCATTCAGTCAGTAGCTTCAAACATTTCTGGTATATGAAAAACATGTTTTTCAATGGCAAAAATCAATGAATATTGTAAATGCACAAACAGTAATATCTCGACATTGCAAGGTGCAATTCTGAAATTTTTTGCTTTTTCCTGCTAATCCTAGCATGATAAAGAAGATTCAAAGAGAGTGAGATGCCAGCTCCTTTCATTCAGTCAGTAGCTTCAAACATTTCTGGTATATGAAAAACGTTTTTCAATGGCAAAAATCAATGAATATTGTAAATGCACAAACAGTAATATCTCCACATTGCAAGGTGCAATTCTGAATTTTTTTGCTTTTTCCTGTTAATCCTAGCATGATAAAGAAGATTCAAAGAGAGTGAGATGCCAGCTCCTTTCATTCAGTCAGTAGCTTCAAACATTTCTGGTATATGAATAACATGATGTTTTTCAATGGCAAAAATCAATGAATATTTTAAATGCACAAACAGTAATATCTCCACATTGCAAGGTGCAATTCTGAAATTTTTTGCTTTTTCCTGCTAATCCTAGCATGATAAAGAAGATTCAAAGAGAGTGAGATGCCAGCTCCTTTCATTCAGTCAGTAGCTTCAAACATTTCTGGACGTTTTTCAATGGCAAAAATCAATGAATATTGTAAATGCACAAACAGTAATATCTCCACATTGCAAGGTGCAATTCTGAAATTTTTTGCTTTTTCCTGCTAATCCTAGCAGGATAAAGAAGATTCAAAGAGAGTGAGATGCCAGCTCCTTTCATTCAGTCAGTAGCTTCAAACATTTCTGGTATATGAAAAACATGTTTTTCAATGGCAAAAATCAATGAATATTGTAAATGCACAAACAGTAATATCTCCACATTGCAAGGTGCAATTCTGAAATTTTTTGCTTTTTCCTGCTAATCCTAGCATGATAAAGAAGATTCAAAGAGAGTGAGATGCCAGCTCCTTTCATTCAGTCAGTAGCTTCAAACATTTCTGGACGTTTTTCAATGGCAAAAATCAATGAATATTGTAAATGCACAAACAGTAATATCTCCACATTGCAAGGTGCAATTCTGAAATTTTTTGCTTTTTCCTGTTAATCCTAGCATGATAAAGAAGATTCAAAGAGAGTGAGATGCCAGCTCCTTTCATTCAGTCAGTAGCTTCAAACATTTCTGGTATATGAAAAACATGTTTTTCAATGGCAAAAATCAATGAATATTGTAAATGCACAAACAGTAATATCTCCACATTGCAAGGTGCAATTCTGAAATTTTTTGCTTTTTCCTGCTAATCCTAGCATGATAAAGAAGATTCAAAGAGAGTGAGATGCCAGCTCCTTTCATTCAGTCAGTAGCTTCAAACATTTCTGGTATATGAAAAACATGTTTTTCAATGGCAAAAATCAATGAATATTGTAAATGCACAAACTAATATCTCCACATTGCAAGGTGCAATTCTGAAATTTTTTGCTTTTTCCTGCTAATCCTAGCATGATAAAGAAGATTCAAAGAGAGTGAGATGCCAGCTCCTTTCATTCAGTCAGTAGCTTCAAACATTTCTGGTATATGAAAAACATGTTTTTCAATGGCAAAAATCAATGAATATTGTAAATGCACAAACAGTAATATCTCCACATTGCAAGGTGCAATTCTGAAATTTTTTGCTTTTTCCTGCTAATCCTAGCATGATAAAGAAGATTCAAAGAGAGTGAGATGCCAGCTCCTTTCATTCAGTCAGTAGCTTCAAACATTTCTGGTATATGAAAAACATGTTTTTCAATGGCAAAAATCAATGAATATTGTAAATGCACAAACAGTAATATCTCCACATTGCAAGGTGCAATTCTGAAATTTTTTGCTTTTTCCTGCTAATCCTAGCATGATAAAGAAGATTCAAAGAGAGTGAGATGCCAGCTCCTTTCATTCAGTCAGTAGCTTCAAACATTTCTGGTATATGAAAAACATGTTTTTCAATGGCAAAAATCAATGAATATTGTAAATGCACAAACAGTAATATCTCCACATTGCAAGGTGCAATTCTGAAATTTTTTGCTTTTTCCTGCTAATCCTAGCATGATAAAGAAGATTCAAAGAGAGTGAGATGCCAGCTCCTTTCATTCAGTCAGTAGCTTCAAACATTTCTGGACGTTTTTCAATGGCAAAAATCAATGAATATTGTAAATGCACAAACAGTAATATCTCCACATTGCAAGGTGCAATTCTGAAATTTTTTGCTTTTTCCTGCTAATCCTAGCATGATAAAGAAGATTCAAAGAGAGTGAGATGCCAGCTCCTTTCATTCAGTCAGTAGCTTCAAACATTTCTGGTATATGAAAAACATGTTTTTCAATGGCAAAAATCAATGAATATTGTAAATGCACAAACAGTAATATCTACACATTGCAAGGTGCAATTCTGAAATTTTTTGCTTTTTCCTGCTAATCCTAGCATGATAAAGAAGATTCAAAGAGAGTGAGATGCCAGCTCCTTTCATTCAGTCAGTAGCTTCAAACATTTCTGGACGTTTTTCAATGGCAAAAATCAATGAATATTGTAAATGCACAAACAGTAATATCTCCACATTGCAAGGTGCAATTCTGAAATTTTTTGCTTTTTCCTGTTAATCCTAGCATTATAAAGAAGATTCAAAGAGAGTGAGATGCCATCTCCTTTCATTCAGTCAGTAGCTTCAAACATTTCTGGTATATGAAAAACATGTTTTTCAATGGCAAAAATCAATGAATATTGTAAATGCACAAACAGTAATATCTACACATTGCAAGGTGCAATTCTGAAATTTTTTGCTTTTTCCTGCTAATCCTAGCATGATAAAGAAGATTCAAAGAGAGTGAGATGCCAGCTCCTTTCATTCAGTCAGTAGCTTCAAACATTTCTGGACGTTTTTCAATGGCAAAAATCAATGAATATTGTAAATGCACAAACAGTAATATCTCCACATTGCAAGGTGCAATTCTGAAATTTTTTGCTTTTTCCTGTTAATCCTAGCATTATAAAGAAGATTCAAAGAGAGTGAGATGCCATCTCCTTTCATTCAGTCAGTAGCTTCAAACATTTCTGGTATATGAAAAACATGTTTTTCAATGGCAAAAATCAATGAATATTGTAAATGCACAAACAGTAATATCTCCACATTGCAAGGTGCAATTCAGAAATTTTTTGCTTTTTCCTGCTAATCCTAGCATGATAAAGAAGATTCAAAGAGAGTGAGATGCCAGCTCCTTTCATTCAGTCAGTAGCTTCAAACATTTCTGGTATATGAAAAACATGTTTTTCAATGGCAAAAATCAATGAATATTGTAAATGCACAAACAGTAATATCTCCACATTGCAAGGTGCAATTCTGAAATTTTTTGCTTTTTCCTGCTAATCCTAGCATGATAAAGAAGATTCAAAGAGAGTGAGATGCCAGCTCCTTTCATTCAGTCAGTAGCTTCAAACATTTCTGGTATATGAAAAACATGTTTTTCAATGGCAAAAATCAATGAATATTGTAAATGCACAAACAGTAATATCTCCACATTGCAAGGTGCAATTCTGAAATTTTTTGCTTTTTCCTGCTAATCCTAGCATGATAAAGAAGATTCAAAGAGAGTGAGATGCCAGCTCCTTTCATTCAGTCAGTAGCTTCAAACATTTCTGGACGTTTTTCAATGGCAAAAATCAATGAATATTGTAAATGCACAAACAGTAATATCTCCACATTGCAAGGTGCAATTCTGAAATTTTTTGCTTTTTCCTGCTAATCCTAGCATGATAAAGAAGATTCAAAGAGAGTGAGATGCCAGCTCCTTTCATTCAGTCAGTAGCTTCAAACATTTCTGGTATATGAAAAACATGTTTTTCAATGGCAAAAATCAATGAATATTGTAAATGCACAAACAGTAATATCTCCACATTGCAAGGTGCAATTCTGAAATTTTTTGCTTTTTCCTGCTAATCCTAGCATGATAAAGAAGATTCAAAGAGAGTGAGATGCCAGCTCCTTTCATTCAGTCAGTAGCTTCAAACATTTCTGGTATATGAAAAACATGTTTTTCAATGGCAAAAATCAATGAATATTGTAAATGCACAAACAGTAATATCTCCACATTGCAAGGTGCAATTCTGAAATTTTTTGCTTTTTCCTGCTAATCCTAGCATGATAAAGAAGATTCAAAGAGAGTGAGATGCCAGCTCCTTTCATTCAGTCAGTAGCTTCAAACATTTCTGGTATATGAAAAACATGTTTTTCAATGGCAAAAATCAATGAATATTGTAAATGCACAAACAGTAATATCTCCACATTGCAAGGTGCAATTCTGAAATTTTTTGCTTTTTCCTGCTAATCCTAGCATGATAAAGAAGATTCAAAGAGAGTGAGATGCCAGCTCCTTTCATTCAGTCAGTAGCTTCAAACATTTCTGGTATATGAAAAACATGTTTTTCAATGGCAAAAATCAATGAATATTGTAAATGCACAAATAGTAATATCTCCACATTGCAAGGTGCAATTCTGAAATTTTTTGCTTTTTCCTGTTAATCCTAGCATGATAAAGAAGATTCAAAGAGAGTGAGATGCCAGCTCCTTTCATTCAGTCAGTAGCTTCAAACATTTCTGGTATATGAATAACATGATGTTTTTCAATGGCAAAAATCAATGAATATTTTAAATGCACAAACAGTAATATCTCCACATTGCAAGGTGCATTTCTGAAATTTTTTGCTTTTTCCTGCTAATCCTAGCATGATAAAGAAGATTCAAAGAGAGTGAGATGCCAGCTCCTTTCATTCAGTCAGTAGCTTCAAACATTTCTGGACGTTTTTCAATGGCAAAAATCAATGAATATTGTAAATGCACAAACAGTAATATCTCCACATTGCAAGGTGCAATTCTGAAATTTTTTGCTTTTTCCTGCTAATCCTAGCAGGATAAAGAAGATTCAAAGAGAGTGAGATGCCAGCTCCTTTCATTCAGTCAGTAGCTTCAAACATTTCTGGTATATGAAAAACATGTTTTTCAATGGCAAAAATCAATGAATATTGTAAATGCACAAACAGTAATATCTCGACATTGCAAGGTGCAATTCTGAAATTTTTTGCTTTTTCCTGCTAATCCTAGCATGATAAAGAAGATTCTAAGAGAGTGAGATGCCAGCTCCTTTCATTCAGTCAGTAGCTTCAAACATTTCTGGTATATGAAAAACGTTTTTCAATGGCAAAAATCAATGAATATTGTAAATGCACAAACAGTAATATCTCCACATTGCAAGGTGCAATTCTGAAATTTTTTGCTTTTTCCTGCTAATCCTAGCATGATAAAGAAGATTCAAAGAGAGTGAGATGCCAGCTCCTTTCATTCAGTCAGTAGCTTCAAACATTTCTGGACGTTTTTCAATGGCAAAAATCAATGAATATTGTAAATGCACAAACAGTAATATCTCCACATTGCAAGGTGCAATTCTGAAATTTTTTGCTTTTTCCTGTTAATCCTAGCATGATAAAGAAGATTCAAAGAGAGTGAGATGCCATCTCCTTTCATTCAGTCAGTAGCTTCAAACATTTCTGGTATATGAAAAACATGTTTTTCAATGGCAAAAATCAATGAATATTGTAAATGCACAAACAGTAATATCTCCACATTGCAAGGTGCAATTCTGAAATTTTTTGCTTTTTCCTGCTAATCCTAGCATGATAAAGAAGATTCAAAGAGAGTGAGATGCCAGCTCCTTTCATTCAGTCAGTAGCTTCAAACATTTCTGGTATATGAAAAACATGTTTTTCAATGGCAAAAATCAATGAATATTGTAAATGCACAAACAGTAATATCTCCACATTGCAAGGTGCAATTCTGAAATTTTTTGCTTTTTCCTGCTAATCCTAGCATGATAAAGAAGATTCAAAGAGAGTGAGATGCCAGCTCCTTTCATTCAGTCAGTAGCTTCAAACATTTCTGGTATATGAAAAACATGTTTTTCAATGGCAAAAATCAATGAATATTGTAAATGCACAAATAGTAATATCTCCACATTGCAAGGTGCAATTCTGAAATTTTTTGCTTTTTCCTGTTAATCCTAGCATGATAAAGAAGATTCAAAGAGAGTGAGATGCCAGCTCCTTTCATTCAGTCAGTAGCTTCAAACATTTCTGGTATATGAATAACATGATGTTTTTCAATGGCAAAAATCAATGAATATTTTAAATGCACAAACAGTAATATCTCCACATTGCAAGGTGCATTTCTGAAATTTTTTGCTTTTTCCTGCTAATCCTAGCATGATAAAGAAGATTCAAAGAGAGTGAGATGCCAGCTCCTTTCATTCAGTCAGTAGCTTCAAACATTTCTGGACGTTTTTCAATGGCAAAAATCAATGAATATTGTAAATGCACAAACAGTAATATCTCCACATTGCAAGGTGCAATTCTGAAATTTTTTGCTTTTTCCTGCTAATCCTAGCAGGATAAAGAAGATTCAAAGAGAGTGAGATGCCAGCTCCTTTCATTCAGTCAGTAGCTTCAAACATTTCTGGTATATGAAAAACATGTTTTTCAATGGCAAAAATCAATGAATATTGTAAATGCACAAACAGTAATATCTCGACATTGCAAGGTGCAATTCTGAAATTTTTTGCTTTTTCCTGCTAATCCTAGCATGATAAAGAAGATTCAAAGAGAGTGAGATGCCAGCTCCTTTCATTCAGTCAGTAGCTTCAAACATTTCTGGTATATGAAAAACGTTTTTCAATGGCAAAAATCAATGAATATTGTAAATGCACAAACAGTAATATCTACACATTGCAAGGTGCAATTCTGAAATTTTTTGCTTTTTCCTGCTAATCCTAGCATGATAAAGAAGATTCAAAGAGAGTGAGATGCCAGCTCCTTTCATTCAGTCAGTAGCTTCAAACATTTCTGGACGTTTTTCAATGGCAAAAATCAATGAATATTGTAAATGCACAAACAGTAATATCTCCACATTGCAAGGTGCAATTCTGAAATTTTTTGCTTTTTCCTGTTAATCCTAGCATTATAAAGAAGATTCAAAGAGAGTGAGATGCCATCTCCTTTCATTCAGTCAGTAGCTTCAAACATTTCTGGTATATGAAAAACATGTTTTTCAATGGCAAAAATCAATGAATATTGTAAATGCACAAACAGTAATATCTCCACATTGCAAGGTGCAATTCAGAAATTTTTTGCTTTTTCCTGCTAATCCTAGCATGATAAAGAAGATTCAAAGAGAGTGAGATGCCAGCTCCTTTCATTCAGTCAGTAGCTTCAAACATTTCTGGTATATGAAAAACATGTTTTTCAATGGCAAAAATCAATGAATATTGTAAATGCACAAACAGTAATATCTCCACATTGCAAGGTGCAATTCTGAAATTTTTTGCTTTTTCCTGCTAATCCTAGCATGATAAAGAAGATTCAAAGAGAGTGAGATGCCAGCTCCTTTCATTCAGTCAGTAGCTTCAAACATTTCTGGTATATGAAAAACATGTTTTTCAATGGCAAAAATCAATGAATATTGTAAATGCACAAACAGTAATATCTCCACATTGCAAGGTGCAATTCTGAAATTTTTTGCTTTTTCCTGCTAATCCTAGCATGATAAAGAAGATTCAAAGAGAGTGAGATGCCAGCTCCTTTCATTCAGTCAGTAGCTTCAAACATTTCTGGACGTTTTTCAATGGCAAAAATCAATGAATATTGTAAATGCACAAACAGTAATATCTCCACATTGCAAGGTGCAATTCTGAAATTTTTTGCTTTTTCCTGCTAATCCTAGCATGATAAAGAAGATTCAAAGAGAGTGAGATGCCAGCTCCTTTCATTCAGTCAGTAGCTTCAAACATTTCTGGTATATGAAAAACATGTTTTTCAATGGCAAAAATCAATGAATATTGTAAATGCACAAACAGTAATATCTCCACATTGCAAGGTGCAATTCTGAAATTTTTTGCTTTTTCCTGCTAATCCTAGCATGATAAAGAAGATTCAAAGAGAGTGAGATGCCAGCTCCTTTCATTCAGTCAGTAGCTTCAAACATTTCTGGTATATGAAAAACATGTTTTTCAATGGCAAAAATCAATGAATATTGTAAATGCACAAACAGTAATATCTCCACATTGCAAGGTGCAATTCTGAAATTTTTTGCTTTTTCCTGCTAATCCTAGCATGATAAAGAAGATTCAAAGAGAGTGAGATGCCAGCTCCTTTCATTCAGTCAGTAGCTTCAAACATTTCTGGTATATGAAAAACATGTTTTTCAATGGCAAAAATCAATGAATATTGTAAATGCACAAACAGTAATATCTCCACATTGCAAGGTGCAATTCTGAAATTTTTTGCTTTTTCCTGCTAATCCTAGCATGATAAAGAAGATTCAAAGAGAGTGAGATGCCAGCTCCTTTCATTCAGTCAGTAGCTTCAAACATTTCTGGTATATGAAAAACATGTTTTTCAATGGCAAAAATCAATGAATATTGTAAATGCACAAATAGTAATATCTCCACATTGCAAGGTGCAATTCTGAAATTTTTTGCTTTTTCCTGTTAATCCTAGCATGATAAAGAAGATTCAAAGAGAGTGAGATGCCAGCTCCTTTCATTCAGTCAGTAGCTTCAAACATTTCTGGTATATGAATAACATGATGTTTTTCAATGGCAAAAATCAATGAATATTTTAAATGCACAAACAGTAATATCTCCACATTGCAAGGTGCATTTCTGAAATTTTTTGCTTTTTCCTGCTAATCCTAGCATGATAAAGAAGATTCAAAGAGAGTGAGATGCCAGCTCCTTTCATTCAGTCAGTAGCTTCAAACATTTCTGGACGTTTTTCAATGGCAAAAATCAATGAATATTGTAAATGCACAAACAGTAATATCTCCACATTGCAAGGTGCAATTCTGAAATTTTTTGCTTTTTCCTGCTAATCCTAGCAGGATAAAGAAGATTCAAAGAGAGTGAGATGCCAGCTCCTTTCATTCAGTCAGTAGCTTCAAACATTTCTGGTATATGAAAAACATGTTTTTCAATGGCAAAAATCAATGAATATTGTAAATGCACAAACAGTAATATCTCGACATTGCAAGGTGCAATTCTGAAATTTTTTGCTTTTTCCTGCTAATCCTAGCATGATAAAGAAGATTCTAAGAGAGTGAGATGCCAGCTCCTTTCATTCAGTCAGTAGCTTCAAACATTTCTGGTATATGAAAAACGTTTTTCAATGGCAAAAATCAATGAATATTGTAAATGCACAAACAGTAATATCTCCACATTGCAAGGTGCAATTCTGAAATTTTTTGCTTTTTCCTGCTAATCCTAGCATGATAAAGAAGATTCAAAGAGAGTGAGATGCCAGCTCCTTTCATTCAGTCAGTAGCTTCAAACATTTCTGGACGTTTTTCAATGGCAAAAATCAATGAATATTGTAAATGCACAAACAGTAATATCTCCACATTGCAAGGTGCAATTCTGAAATTTTTTGCTTTTTCCTGTTAATCCTAGCATGATAAAGAAGATTCAAAGAGAGTGAGATGCCATCTCCTTTCATTCAGTCAGTAGCTTCAAACATTTCTGGTATATGAAAAACATGTTTTTCAATGGCAAAAATCAATGAATATTGTAAATGCACAAACAGTAATATCTCCACATTGCAAGGTGCAATTCTGAAATTTTTTGCTTTTTCCTGCTAATCCTAGCATGATAAAGAAGATTCAAAGAGAGTGAGATGCCAGCTCCTTTCATTCAGTCAGTAGCTTCAAACATTTCTGGTATATGAAAAACATGTTTTTCAATGGCAAAAATCAATGAATATTGTAAATGCACAAACAGTAATATCTCCACATTGCAAGGTGCAATTCTGAAATTTTTTGCTTTTTCCTGCTAATCCTAGCATGATAAAGAAGATTCAAAGAGAGTGAGATGCCAGCTCCTTTCATTCAGTCAGTAGCTTCAAACATTTCTGGTATATGAAAAACATGTTTTTCAATGGCAAAAATCAATGAATATTGTAAATGCACAAACAGTAATATCTCCACATTGCAAGGTGCAATTCTGAAATTTTTTGCTTTTTCCTGCTAATCCTAGCATGATAAAGAAGATTCAAAGAGAGTGAGATGCCAGCTCCTTTCATTCAGTCAGTAGCTTCAAACATTTCTGGTATATGAAAAACATGTTTTTCAATGGCAAAAATCAATGAATATTGTAAATGCACAAACAGTAATATCTCCACATTGCAAGGTGCAATTCTGAAATTTTTTGCTTTTTCCTGCTAATCCTAGCAGGATAAAGAAGATTCAAAGAGAGTGAGATGCCAGCTCCTTTCATTCAGTCAGTAGCTTCAAACATTTCTGGTATATGAAAAACATGTTTTTCAATGGCAAAAATCAATGAATATTGTAAATGCACAAACAGTAATATCTCGACATTGCAAGGTGCAATTCTGAAATTTTTTGCTTTTTCCTGCTAATCCTAGCATGATAAAGAAGATTCAAAGAGAGTGAGATGCCAGCTCCTTTCATTCAGTCAGTAGCTTCAAACATTTCTGGTATATGAAAAACGTTTTTCAATGGCAAAAATCAATGAATATTGTAAATGCACAAACAGTAATATCTCCACATTGCAAGGTGCAATTCTGAATTTTTTTGCTTTTTCCTGTTAATCCTAGCATGATAAAGAAGATTCAAAGAGAGTGAGATGCCAGCTCCTTTCATTCAGTCAGTAGCTTCAAACATTTCTGGTATATGAATAACATGATGTTTTTCAATGGCAAAAATCAATGAATATTTTAAATGCACAAACAGTAATATCTCCACATTGCAAGGTGCAATTCTGAAATTTTTTGCTTTTTCCTGCTAATCCTAGCATGATAAAGAAGATTCAAAGAGAGTGAGATGCCAGCTCCTTTCATTCAGTCAGTAGCTTCAAACATTTCTGGACGTTTTTCAATGGCAAAAATCAATGAATATTGTAAATGCACAAACAGTAATATCTCCACATTGCAAGGTGCAATTCTGAAATTTTTTGCTTTTTCCTGCTAATCCTAGCAGGATAAAGAAGATTCAAAGAGAGTGAGATGCCAGCTCCTTTCATTCAGTCAGTAGCTTCAAACATTTCTGGTATATGAAAAACATGTTTTTCAATGGCAAAAATCAATGAATATTGTAAATGCACAAACAGTAATATCTCCACATTGCAAGGTGCAATTCTGAAATTTTTTGCTTTTTCCTGCTAATCCTAGCATGATAAAGAAGATTCAAAGAGAGTGAGATGCCAGCTCCTTTCATTCAGTCAGTAGCTTCAAACATTTCTGGACGTTTTTCAATGGCAAAAATCAATGAATATTGTAAATGCACAAACAGTAATATCTCCACATTGCAAGGTGCAATTCTGAAATTTTTTGCTTTATCCTGTTAATCCTAGCATGATAAAGAAGATTCAAAGAGAGTGAGATGCCAGCTCCTTTCATTCAGTCAGTAGCTTCAAACATTTCTGGTATATGAAAAACATGTTTTTCAATGGCAAAAATCAATGAATATTGTAAATGCACAAACAGTAATATCTCCACATTGCAAGGTGCAATTCTGAAATTTTTTGCTTTTTCCTGCTAATCCTAGCATGATAAAGAAGATTCAAAGAGAGTGAGATGCCAGCTCCTTTCATTCAGTCAGTAGCTTCAAACATTTCTGGTATATGAAAAACATGTTTTTCAATGGCAAAAATCAATGAATATTGTAAATGCACAAACAGTAATATCTCCACATTGCAAGGTGCAATTCTGAAATTTTTTGCTTTTTCCTGCTAATCCTAGCATGATAAAGAAGATTCAAAGAGAGTGAGATGCCAGCTCCTTTCATTCAGTCAGTAGCTTCAAACATTTCTGGTATATGAAAAACATGTTTTTCAATGGCAAAAATCAATGAATATTGTAAATGCACAAACAGTAATATCTCCACATTGCAAGGTGCAATTCTGAAATTTTTTGCTTTTTCCTGCTAATCCTACCATGATAAAGAAGATTCAAAGAGAGTGAGATGCCAGCTCCTTTCATTCAGTCAGTAGCTTCAAACATTTCTGGTATATGAAAAACATGTTTTTCAATGGCAAAAATCAATGAATATTGTAAATGCACAAACAGTAATATCTCCACATTGCAAGGTGCAATTCTGAAATTTTTTGCTTTTTCCTGCTAATCCTAGCATGATAAAGAAGATTCAAAGAGAGTGAGATGCCAGCTCCTTTCATTCAGTCAGTAGCTTCAAACATTTCTGGTATATGAAAAACATGTTTTTCAATGGCAAAAATCAATGAATATTGTAAATGCACAAACAGTAATATCTCCACATTGCAAGGTGCAATTCTGAAATTTTTTGCTTTTTCCTGCTAATCCTAGCATGATAAAGAAGATTCAAAGAGAGTGAGATGCCAGCTCCTTTCATTCAGTCAGTAGCTTCAAACATTTCTGGTATATGAAAAACATGTTTTTCAATGGCAAAAATCAATGAATATTGTAAATGCACAAACAGTAATATCTCCACATTGCAAGGTGCAATTCTGAAATTTTTTGCTTTTTCCTGCTAATCCTAGCATGATAAAGAAGATTCAAAGAGAGTGAGATGCCAGCTCCTTTCATTCAGTCAGTAGCTTCAAACATTTCTGGACGTTTTTCAATGGCAAAAATCAATGAATATTGTAAATGCACAAACAGTAATATCTCCACATTGCAAGGTGCAATTCTGAAATTTTTTGCTTTTTCCTGCTAATCCTAGCATGATAAAGAAGATTCAAAGAGAGTGAGATGCCAGCTCCTTTCATTCAGTCAGTAGCTTCAAACATTTCTGGTATATGAAAAACATGTTTTTCAATGGCAAAAATCAATGAATATTGTAAATGCACAAACAGTAATATCTCCACATTGCAAGGTGCAATTCTGAAATTTTTTGCTTTTTCCTGCTAATCCTAGCATGATAAAGAAGATTCAAAGAGAGTGAGATGCCAGCTCCTTTCATTCAGTCAGTAGCTTCAAACATTTCTGGTATATGAAAAACATGTTTTTCAATGGCAAAAATCAATGAATATTGTAAATGCACAAACAGTAATATCTCCACATTGCAAGGTGCAATTCTGAAATTTTTTGCTTTTTCCTGCTAATCCTAGCATGATAAAGAAGATTCAAAGAGAGTGAGATGCCAGCTCCTTTCATTCAGTCAGTAGCTTCAAACATTTCTGGTATATGAAAAACATGTTTTTCAATGGCAAAAATCAATGAATATTGTAAATGCACAAACAGTAATATCTCCACATTGCAAGGTGCAATTCTGAAATTTTTTGCTTTTTCCTGCTAATCCTAGCATGATAAAGAAGATTCAAAGAGAGTGAGATGCCAGCTCCTTTCATTCAGTCAGTAGCTTCAAACATTTCTGGTATATGAAAAACATGTTTTTCAATGGCAAAAATCAATGAATATTGTAAATGCACAAATAGTAATATCTCCACATTGCAAGGTGCAATTCTGAAATTTTTTGCTTTTTCCTGTTAATCCTAGCATGATAAAGAAGATTCAAAGAGAGTGAGATGCCAGCTCCTTTCATTCAGTCAGTAGCTTCAAACATTTCTGGTATATGAATAACATGATGTTTTTCAATGGCAAAAATCAATGAATATTTTAAATGCACAAACAGTAATATCTCCACATTGCAAGGTGCATTTCTGAAATTTTTTGCTTTTTCCTGCTAATCCTAGCATGATAAAGAAGATTCAAAGAGAGTGAGATGCCAGCTCCTTTCATTCAGTCAGTAGCTTCAAACATTTCTGGACGTTTTTCAATGGCAAAAATCAATGAATATTGTAAATGCACAAACAGTAATATCTCCACATTGCAAGGTGCAATTCTGAAATTTTTTGCTTTTTCCTGCTAATCCTAGCAGGATAAAGAAGATTCAAAGAGAGTGAGATGCCAGCTCCTTTCATTCAGTCAGTAGCTTCAAACATTTCTGGTATATGAAAAACATGTTTTTCAATGGCAAAAATCAATGAATATTGTAAATGCACAAACAGTAATATCTCGACATTGCAAGGTGCAATTCTGAAATTTTTTGCTTTTTCCTGCTAATCCTAGCATGATAAAGAAGATTCAAAGAGAGTGAGATGCCAGCTCCTTTCATTCAGTCAGTAGCTTCAAACATTTCTGGTATATGAAAAACGTTTTTCAATGGCAAAAATCAATGAATATTGTAAATGCACAAACAGTAATATCTACACATTGCAAGGTGCAATTCTGAAATTTTTTGCTTTTTCCTGCTAATCCTAGCATGATAAAGAAGATTCAAAGAGAGTGAGATGCCAGCTCCTTTCATTCAGTCAGTAGCTTCAAACATTTCTGGACGTTTTTCAATGGCAAAAATCAATGAATATTGTAAATGCACAAACAGTAATATCTCCACATTGCAAGGTGCAATTCTGAAATTTTTTGCTTTTTCCTGTTAATCCTAGCATTATAAAGAAGATTCAAAGAGAGTGAGATGCCATCTCCTTTCATTCAGTCAGTAGCTTCAAACATTTCTGGTATATGAAAAACATGTTTTTCAATGGCAAAAATCAATGAATATTGTAAATGCACAAACAGTAATATCTCCACATTGCAAGGTGCAATTCTGAAATTTTTTGCTTTTTCCTGCTAATCCTAGCATGATAAAGAAGATTCAAAGAGAGTGAGATGCCAGCTCCTTTCATTCAGTCAGTAGCTTCAAACATTTCTGGTTTATGAAAAACATGTTTTTCAATGGCAAAAATCAATGAATATTGTAAATGCACAAACAGTAATATCTCCACATTGCAAGGTGCAATTCTGAAATTTTTTGCTTTTTCCTGCTAATCCTAGCATGATGAAGATTCAAAGAGAGTGAGATGCCAGCTCCTTTCATTCAGTCAGTAGCTTCAAACATTTCTGGTGTATGAAAAACATGTTTTTCAATGGCAAAAATCAATGAATATTGTAAATGCACAAACAGTAATATCTCCACATTGCAAGGTGCAATTCTGAAATTTTTTGCTTTTTCCTGCTAATCCTAGCATGATAAAGAAGATTCAAAGAGAGTGAGATGCCAGCTCCTTTCATTCAGTCAGTAGCTTCAAACATTTCTGGTATATGAAAAACATGTTTTTCAATGGCAAAAATCAATGAATATTGTAAATGCACAAACAGTAATATCTCCACATTGCAAGGTGCAATTCTGAAATTTTTTGCTTTTTCCTGCTAATCCTAGCATGATAAAGAAGATTCAAAGAGAGTGAGATGCCAGCTCCTTTCATTCAGTCAGTAGCTTCAAACATTTCTGGTATATGAAAAACATGTTTTTCAATGGCAAAAATTAATGAATATTGTAAATGCACAAACAGTAATATCTCCACATTGCAAGGTGCAATTCTGAAATTTTTTGCTTTTTCCTGCTAATCCTAGCATGATAAAGAAGATTCAGAGTGAGATGCCAGCTCCTTTCATTCAGTCAGTAGCTTCAAACATTTCTGGACGTTTTTCAATGGCAAAAATCAATGAATATTGTAAATGCACAAACAGTAATATCTCCACATTGCAAGGTGCAATTCTGAAATTTTTTGCTTTTTCCTGCTAATCCTAGCATGATAAAGAAGATTCAAAGAGAGTGAGATGCCAGCTCCTTTCATTCAGTCAGTAGCTTCAAACATTTCTGGTATATGAAAAACATGTTTTTCAATGGCAAAAATCAATGAATATTGTAAATGCACAAACAGTAATATCTCCACATTGCAAGGTGCAATTCTGAAATTTTTTGCTTTTTCCTGCTAATCCTAGCATGATAAAGAAGATTCAAAGAGAGTGAGATGCCAGCTCCTTTCATTCAGTCAGTAGCTTCAAACATTTCTGGACGTTTTTCAATGGCAAAAATCAATGAATATTGTAAATGCACAAACAGTAATATCTCCACATTGCAAGGTGCAATTCTGAAATTTTTTGCTTTTTCCTGCTAATCCTAGCATGATAAAGAAGATTCAAAGAGAGTGAGATGCCAGCTCCTTTCATTCAGTCAGTAGCTTCAAACATTTCTGGACGTTTTTCAATGGCAAAAATCAATGAATATTGTAAATGCACAAACAGTAATATCTCCACATTGCAAGGTGCAATTCTGAAATTTTTTGCTTTTTCCTGCTAATCCTAGCATGATAAAGAAGATTCAAAGAGAGTGAGATGCCAGCTCCTTTCATTCAGTCAGTAGCTTCAAACATTTCTGGTATATGAAAAACATGTTTTTCAATGGCAAAAATCAATGAATATTGTAAATGCACAAACAGTAATATCTCCACATTGCAAGGTGCAATTCTGAAATTTTTTGCTTTTTCCTGCTAATCCTAGCATGATAAAGAAGATTCAAAGAGAGTGAGATGCCAGCTCCTTTCATTCAGTCAGTAGCTTCAAACATTTCTGGTATATGAAAAACATGTTTTTCAATGGCAAAAATCAATGAATATTGTAAATGCACAAACAGTAATATCTCCACATTGCAAGGTGCAATTCTGAAATTTTTTGCTTTTTCCTGCTAATCCTAGCATGATAAAGAAGATTCAAAGAGAGTGAGATGCCAGCTCCTTTCATTCAGTCAGTAGCTTCAAACATTTCTGGTATATGAAAAACATGTTTTTCAATGGCAAAAATCAATGAATATTGTAAATGCACAAATAGTAATATCTCCACATTGCAAGGTGCAATTCTGAAATTTTTTGCTTTTTCCTGTTAATCCTAGCATGATAAAGAAGATTCAAAGAGAGTGAGATGCCAGCTCCTTTCATTCAGTCAGTAGCTTCAAACATTTCTGGTATATGAATAACATGATGTTTTTCAATGGCAAAAATCAATGAATATTTTAAATGCACAAACAGTAATATCTCCACATTGCAAGGTGCATTTCTGAAATTTTTTGCTTTTTCCTGCTAATCCTAGCATGATAAAGAAGATTCAAAGAGAGTGAGATGCCAGCTCCTTTCATTCAGTCAGTAGCTTCAAACATTTCTGGACGTTTTTCAATGGCAAAAATCAATGAATATTGTAAATGCACAAACAGTAATATCTCCACATTGCAAGGTGCAATTCTGAAATTTTTTGCTTTTTCCTGCTAATCCTAGCAGGATAAAGAAGATTCAAAGAGAGTGAGATGCCAGCTCCTTTCATTCAGTCAGTAGCTTCAAACATTTCTGGTATATGAAAAACATGTTTTTCAATGGCAAAAATCAATGAATATTGTAAATGCACAAACAGTAATATCTCGACATTGCAAGGTGCAATTCTGAAATTTTTTGCTTTTTCCTGCTAATCCTAGCATGATAAAGAAGATTCAAAGAGAGTGAGATGCCAGCTCCTTTCATTCAGTCAGTAGCTTCAAACATTTCTGGTATATGAAAAACGTTTTTCAATGGCAAAAATCAATGAATATTGTAAATGCACAAACAGTAATATCTACACATTGCAAGGTGCAATTCTGAAATTTTTTGCTTTTTCCTGCTAATCCTAGCATGATAAAGAAGATTCAAAGAGAGTGAGATGCCAGCTCCTTTCATTCAGTCAGTAGCTTCAAACATTTCTGGACGTTTTTCAATGGCAAAAATCAATGAATATTGTAAATGCACAAACAGTAATATCTCCACATTGCAAGGTGCAATTCTGAAATTTTTTGCTTTTTCCTGTTAATCCTAGCATTATAAAGAAGATTCAAAGAGAGTGAGATGCCATCTCCTTTCATTCAGTCAGTAGCTTCAAACATTTCTGGTATATGAAAAACATGTTTTTCAATGGCAAAAATCAATGAATATTGTAAATGCACAAACAGTAATATCTCCACATTGCAAGGTGCAATTCTGAAATTTTTTGCTTTTTCCTGCTAATCCTAGCATGATAAAGAAGATTCAAAGAGAGTGAGATGCCAGCTCCTTTCATTCAGTCAGTAGCTTCAAACATTTCTGGTATATGAAAAACATGTTTTTCAATGGCAAAAATCAATGAATATTGTAAATGCACAAACAGTAATATCTCCACATTGCAAGGTGCAATTCTGAAATTTTTTGCTTTTTCCTGCTAATCCTAGCATGATAAAGAAGATTCAAAGAGAGTGAGATGCCAGCTCCTTTCATTCAGTCAGTAGCTTCAAACATTTCTGGTTTATGAAAAACATGTTTTTCAATGGCAAAAATCAATGAATATTGTAAATGCACAAACAGTAATATCTCCACATTGCAAGGTGCAATTCTGAAATTTTTTGCTTTTTCCTGCTAATCCTAGCATGATGAAGATTCAAAGAGAGTGAGATGCCAGCTCCTTTCATTCAGTCAGTAGCTTCAAACATTTCTGGTATATGAAAAACATGTTTTTCAATGGCAAAAATCAATGAATATTGTAAATGCACAAACAGTAATATCTCCACATTGCAAGGTGCAATTCTGAAATTTTTTGCTTTTTCCTGCTAATCCTAGCATGATAAAGAAGATTCAAAGAGAGTGAGATGCCAGCTCCTTTCATTCAGTCAGTAGCTTCAAACATTTCTGGTATATGAAAAACATGTTTTTCAATGGCAAAAATCAATGAATATTGTAAATGCACAAACAGTAATATCTCCACATTGCAAGGTGCAATTCTGAAATTTTTTGCTTTTTCCTGCTAATCCTAGCATGATAAAGAAGATTCAAAGAGAGTGAGATGCCAGCTCCTTTCATTCAGTCAGTAGCTTCAAACATTTCTGGTATATGAAAAACATGTTTTTCAATGGCAAAAATTAATGAATATTGTAAATGCACAAACAGTAATATCTCCACATTGCAAGGTGCAATTCTGAAATTTTTTGCTTTTTCCTGCTAATCCTAGCATGATAAAGAAGATTCAGAGTGAGATGCCAGCTCCTTTCATTCAGTCAGTAGCTTCAAACATTTCTGAACGTTTTTCAATGGCAAAAATCAATGAATATTGTAAATGCACAAACAGTAATATCTCCACATTGCAAGGTGCAATTCTGAAATTTTTTGCTTTTTCCTGCTAATCCTAGCATGATAAAGAAGATTCAAAGAGAGTGAGATGCCAGCTCCTTTCATTCAGTCAGTAGCTTCAAACATTTCTGGTATATGAAAAACATGTTTTTCAATGGCAAAAATCAATGAATATTGTAAATGCACAAACAGTAATATCTCCACATTGCAAGGTGCAATTCTGAAATTTTTTGCTTTTTCCTGCTAATCCTAGCATGATAAAGAAGATTCAAAGAGAGTGAGATGCCAGCTCCTTTCATTCAGTCAGTAGCTTCAAACATTTCTGGACGTTTTTCAATGGCAAAAATCAATGAATATTGTAAATGCACAAACAGTAATATCTCCACATTGCAAGGTGCAATTCTGAAATTTTTTGCTTTTTCCTGCTAATCCTAGCATGATAAAGAAGATTCAAAGAGAGTGAGATGCCAGCTCCTTTCATTCAGTCAGTAGCTTCAAACATTTCTGGACGTTTTTCAATGGCAAAAATCAATGAATATTGTAAATGCACAAACAGTAATATCTCCACATTGCAAGGTGCAATTCTGAAATTTTTTGCTTTTTCCTGCTAATCCTAGCATGATAAAGAAGATTCAAAGAGAGTGAGATGCCAGCTCCTTTCATTCAGTCAGTAGCTTCAAACATTTCTGGTATATGAAAAACATGTTTTTCAATGGCAAAAATCAATGAATATTGTAAATGCACAAACAGTAATATCTCCACATTGCAAGGTGCAATTCTGAAATTTTTTGCTTTTTCCTGCTAATCCTAGCATGATAAAGAAGATTCAAAGAGAGTGAGATGCCAGCTCCTTTCATTCAGTCAGTAGCTTCAAACATTTCTGGTATATGAAAAACATGTTTTTCAATGGCAAAAATCAATGAATATTGTAAATGCACAAACAGTAATATCTCCACATTGCAAGGTGCAATTCTGAAATTTTTTGCTTTTTCCTGCTAATCCTAGCATGATAAAGAAGATTCAAAGAGAGTGAGATGCCAGCTCATTTCATTCAGTCAGTAGCTTCAAACATTTCTGGTATATGAAAAACATGTTTTTCAATGGCAAAAATCAATGAATATTGTAAATGCACAAACAGTAATATCTCCACATTGCAAGGTGCAATTCTGAAATTTTTTGCTTTTTCCTGCTAATCCTAGCATGATAAAGAAGATTCAAAGAGAGTGAGATGCCAGCTCCTTTCATTCAGTCAGTAGCTTCAAACATTTCTGGTATATGAAAAACATGTTTTTCAATGGCAAAAATCAATGAATATTGTAAATGCACAAATAGTAATATCTCCACATTGCAAGGTGCAATTCTGAAATTTTTTGCTTTTTCCTGTTAATCCTAGCATTATAAAGAAGATTCAAAGAGAGTGAGATGCCAGCTCCTTTCATTCAGTAGCTTCAAACATTTCTGGTATATGAATAACATGATGTTTTTCAATGGCAAAAATCAATGAATATTTTAAATGCACAAACAGTAATATCTCCACATTGCAAGGTGCATTTCTGAAATTTTTTGCTTTTTCCTGCTAATCCTAGCATGATAAAGAAGATTGAAAGAGAGTGAGATGCCAGCTCCTTTCATTCAGTCAGTAGCTTCAAACATTTCTGGACGTTTTTCAATGGCAAAAATCAATGAATATTGTAAATGCACAAAGAGTAATATCTCCACATTGCAAGGTGCAATTCTGAAATTTTTTGCTTTTTCCTGCTAATCCTAGCAGGATAAAGAAGATTCAAAGAGAGTGAGATGCCAGCTCCTTTCATTCAGTCAGTAGCTTCAAACATTTCTGGTATATGAAAAACATGTTTTTCAATGGCAAAAATCAATGAATATTGTAAATGCACAAACAGTAATATCTCGACATTGCAAGGTGCAATTCTGAAATTTTTTGCTTTTTCCTGCTAATCCTAGCATGATAAAGAAGATTCAAAGAGAGTGAGATGCCAGCTCCTTTCATTCAGTCAGTAGCTTCAAACATTTCTGGTATATGAAAAACGTTTTTCAATGGCAAAAATCAATGAATATTGTAAATGCACAAACAGTAATATCTACACATTGCAAGGTGCAATTCTGAAATTTTTTGCTTTTTCCTGCTAATCCTAGCATGATAAAGAAGATTCAAAGAGAGTGAGATGCCATCTCCTTTCATTCAGTCAGTAGCTTCAAACATTTCTGGTATATGAAAAACATGTTTTTCAATGGCAAAAATCAATGAATATTGTAAATGCACAAACAGTAATATCTCCACATTGCAAGGTGCAATTCTGAAATTTTTTGCTTTTTCCTGCTAATCCTAGCATGATAAAGAAGATTCAAAGAGAGTGAGATGCCAGCTCCTTTCATTCAGTCAGTAGCTTCAAACATTTCTGGTATATGAAAAACATGTTTTTCAATGGCAAAAATCAATGAATATTGTAAATGCACAAACAGTAATATCTCCATATTGCAAGGTGCAATTCTGAAATTTTTTGCTTTTTCCTGCTAATCCTAGCATGATAAAGAAGATTCAAAGAGAGTGAGATGCCAGCTCCTTTCATTCAGTCAGTAGCTTCAAACATTTCTGGTATATGAAAAACATGTTTTTCAATGGCAAAAATCAATGAATATTGTAAATGCACAAACAGTAATATCTCCACATTGCAAGGTGCAATTCTGAATTTTTTTGCTTTTTCCTGCTAATCCTAGCATGATAAAGAAGATTCAAAGAGAGTGAGATGCCAGCTCCTTTCATTCAGTCAGTAGCTTCAAACATTTCTGGTATATGAAAAACATGTTTTTCAATGGCAAAAATCAATGAATATTGTAAATGCACAAACAGTAATATCTCCACATTGCAAGGTGCAATTCTGAAATTTTTTGCTTTTTCCTGCTAATCCTAGCATGATAAAGAAGATTCAAAGAGAGTGAGATGCCAGCTCCTTTCATTCAGTCAGTAGCTTCAAACATTTCTGGTATATGAAAAACATGTTTTTCAATGGCAAAAATCAATGAATATTGTAAATGCACAAACAGTAATATCTCCACATTGCAAGGTGCAATTCTGAAATTTTTTGCTTTTTCCTGCTAATCCTAGCATGATAAAGAAGATTCAAAGAGAGTGAGATGCCAGCTCCTTTCATTCAGTCAGTAGCTTCAAACATTTCTGGTATATGAAAAACATGTTTTTCAATGGCAAAAATCAATGAATATTGTAAATGCACAAACAGTAATATCTCCACATTGCAAGGTGCAATTCTGAAATTTTTTGCTTTTTCCTGCTAATCCTAGCATGATAAAGAAGATTCAAAGAGAGTGAGATGCCAGCTCCTTTCATTCAGTCAGTAGCTTCAAACATTTCTGGTATATGAAAAACATGTTTTTCAATGGCAAAAATCAATGAATATTGTAAATGCACAAACAGTAATATCTCCACATTGCAAGGTGCAATTCTGAAATTTTTTGCTTTTTCCTGCTAATCCTAGCATGATAAAGAAGATTCAAAGAGAGTGAGATGCCAGCTCCTTTCATTCAGTCAGTAGCTTCAAACATTTCTGGACGTTTTTCAATGGCAAAAATCAATGAATATTGTAAATGCACAAACAGTAATATCTCCACATTGCAAGGTGCAATTCTGAAATTTTTTGCTTTTTCCTGCTAATCCTAGCATGATAAAGAAGATTCAAAGAGAGTGAGATGCCAGCTCCTTTCATTCAGTCAGTAGCTTCAAACATTTCTGGACGTTTTTCAATGGCAAAAATCAATGAATATTGTAAATGCACAAACAGTAATATCTCCACATTGCAAGGTGCAATTCTGAAATTTTTTGCTTTTTCCTGCTAATCCTAGCATGATAAAGAAGATTCAAAGAGAGTGAGATGCCAGCTCCTTTCATTCAGTCAGTAGCTTCAAACATTTCTGGTATATGAAAAACATGTTTTTCAATGGCAAAAATCAATGAATATTGTAAATGCACAAACAGTAATATCTCCACATTGCAAGGTGCAATTCTGAAATTTTTTGCTTTTTCCTGCTAATCCTAGCATGATAAAGAAGATTCAAAGAGAGTGAGATGCCAGCTCCTTTCATTCAGTCAGTAGCTTCAAACATTTCTGGTATATGAAAAACATGTTTTTCAATGGCAAAAATCAATGAATATTGTAAATGCACAAACAGTAATATCTCCACATTGCAAGGTGCAATTCTGAAATTTTTTGCTTTTTCCTGCTAATCCTAGCATGATAAAGAAGATTCAAAGAGAGTGAGATGCCAGCTCCTTTCATTCAGTCAGTAGCTTCAAACATTTCTGGTATATGAAAAACATGTTTTTCAATGGCAAAAATCAATGAATATTGTAAATGCACAAACAGTAATATCTCCACATTGCAAGGTGCAATTCTGAAATTTTTTGCTTTTTCCTGCTAATCCTAGCATGATAAAGAAGATTCAAAGAGAGTGAGATGCCAGCTCCTTTCATTCAGTCAGTAGCTTCAAACATTTCTGGTATATGAAAAACATGTTTTTCAATGGCAAAAATCAATGAATATTGTAAATGCACAAACAGTAATATCTCCACATTGCAAGGTGCAATTCTGAAATTTTTTGCTTTTTCCTGCTAATCCTAGCATGATAAAGAAGATTCAAAGAGAGTGAGATGCCAGCTCCTTTCATTCAGTCAGTAGCTTCAAACATTTCTGGTATATGAAAAACATGTTTTTCAATGGCAAAAATCAATGAATATTGTAAATGCACAAATAGTAATATCTCCACATTGCAAGGTGCAATTCTGAAATTTTTTGCTTTTTCCTGTTAATCCTAGCATGATAAAGAAGATTCAAAGAGAGTGAGATGCCAGCTCCTTTCATTCAGTAGCTTCAAACATTTCTGGTATATGAATAACATGATGTTTTTCAATGGCAAAAATCAATGAATATTTTAAATGCACAAACAGTAATATCTCCACATTGCAAGGTGCATTTCTGAAATTTTTTGCTTTTTCCTGCTAATCCTAGCATGATAAAGAAGATTCAAAGAGAGTGAGATGCCAGCTCCTTTCATTCAGTCAGTAGCTTCAAACATTTCTGGACGTTTTTCAATGGCAAAAATCAATGAATATTGTAAATGCACAAACAGTAATATCTCCACATTGCAAGGTGCAATTCTGAAATTTTTTGCTTTTTCCTGCTAATCCTAGCAGGATAAAGAAGATTCAAAGAGAGTGAGATGCCAGCTCCTTTCATTCAGTCAGTAGCTTCAAACATTTCTGGTATATGAAAAACATGTTTTTCAATGGCAAAAATCAATGAATATTGTAAATGCACAAACAGTAATATCTCGACATTGCAAGGTGCAATTCTGAAATTTTTTGCTTTTTCCTGCTAATCCTAGCATGATAAAGAAGATTCAAAGAGAGTGAGATGCCAGCTCCTTTCATTCAGTCAGTAGCTTCAAACATTTCTGGTATATGAAAAACGTTTTTCAATGGCAAAAATCAATGAATATTGTAAATGCACAAACAGTAATATCTACACATTGCAAGGTGCAATTCTGAAATTTTTTGCTTTTTCCTGCTAATCCTAGCATGATAAAGAAGATTCAAAGAGAGTGAGATGCCAGCTCCTTTCATTCAGTCAGTAGCTTCAAACATTTCTGGACGTTTTTCAATGGCAAAAATCAATGAATATTGTAAATGCACAAACAGTAATATCTCCACATTGCAAGGTGCAATTCTGAAATTTTTTGCTTTTTCCTGTTAATCCTAGCATTATAAAGAAGATTCAAAGAGAGTGAGATGCCATCTCCTTTCATTCAGTCAGTAGCTTCAAACATTTCTGGTATATGAAAAACATGTTTTTCAATGGCAAAAATCAATGAATATTGTAAATGCACAAACAGTAATATCTCCACATTGCAAGGTGCAATTCTGAAATTTTTTGCTTTTTCCTGCTAATCCTAGCATGATAAAGAAGATTCAAAGAGAGTGAGATGCCAGCTCCTTTCATTCAGTCAGTAGCTTCAAACATTTCTGGTATATGAAAAACATGTTTTTCAATGGCAAAAATCAATGAATATTGTAAATGCACAAACAGTAATATCTCCACATTGCAAGGTGCAATTCTGAAATTTTTTGCTTTTTCCTGCTAATCCTAGCATGATAAAGAAGATTCAAAGAGAGTGAGATGCCAGCTCCTTTCATTCAGTCAGTAGCTTCAAACATTTCTGGTATATGAAAAACATGTTTTTCAATGGCAAAAATCAATGAATATTGTAAATGCACAAACAGTAATATCTCCACATTGCAAGGTGCAATTCTGAAATTTTTTGCTTTTTCCTGCTAATCCTAGCATGATAAAGAAGATTCAAAGAGAGTGAGATGCCAGCTCCTTTCATTCAGTCAGTAGCTTCAAACATTTCTGGTATATGAAAAACATGTTTTTCAATGGCAAAAATCAATGAATATTGTAAATGCACAAACAGTAATATCTCCACATTGCAAGGTGCAATTCTGAAATTTTTTGCTTTTTCCTGCTAATCCTAGCATGATAAAGAAGATTCAAAGAGAGTGAGATGCCAGCTCCTTTCATTCAGTCAGTAGCTTCAAACATTTCTGGTATATGAAAAACATGTTTTTCAATGGCAAAAATCAATGAATATTGTAAATGCACAAACAGTAATATCTCCACATTGCAAGGTGCAATTCTGAAATTTTTTGCTTTTTCCTGCTAATCCTAGCATGATAAAGAAGATTCAAAGAGATTGAGATGCCAGCTCCTTTCATTCAGTCAGTAGCTTCAAACATTTCTGGTATATGAAAAACATGTTTTTCAATGGCAAAAATTAATGAATATTGTAAATGCACAAACAGTAATATCTCCACATTGCAAGGTGCAATTCTGAAATTTTTTGCTTTTTCCTGCTAATCCTAGCATGATAAAGAAGATTCAGAGTGAGATGCCAGCTCCTTTCATTCAGTCAGTAGCTTCAAACATTTCTGGACGTTTTTCAATGGCAAAAATCAATGAATATTGTAAATGCACAAACAGTAATATCTCCACATTGCAAGGTGCAATTCTGAAATTTTTTGCTTTTTCCTGCTAATCCTAGCATGATAAAGAAGATTCAAAGAGAGTGAGATGCCAGCTCCTTTCATTCAGTCAGTAGCTTCAAACATTTCTGGTATATGAAAAACATGTTTTTCAATGGCAAAAATCAATGAATATTGTAAATGCACAAACAGTAATATCTCCACATTGCAAGGTGCAATTCTGAAATTTTTTGCTTTTTCCTGCTAATCCTAGCATGATAAAGAAGATTCAAAGAGAGTGAGATGCCAGCTCCTTTCATTCAGTCAGTAGCTTCAAACATTTCTGGACGTTTTTCAATGGCAAAAATCAATGAATATTGTAAATGCACAAACAGTAATATCTCCACATTGCAAGGTGCAATTCTGAAATTTTTTGCTTTTTCCTGCTAATCCTAGCATGATAAAGAAGATTCAAAGAGAGTGAGATGCCAGCTCCTTTCATTCAGTCAGTAGCTTCAAACATTTCTGGACGTTTTTCAATGGCAAAAATCAATGAATATTGTAAATGAACAAACAGTAATATCTCCACATTGCAAGGTGCAATTCTGAAATTTTTTGCTTTTTCCTGCTAATCCTAGCATGATAAAGAAGATTCAAAGAGAGTGAGATGCCAGCTCCTTTCATTCAGTCAGTAGCTTCAAACATTTCTGGACGTTTTTCAATGGCAAAAATCAATGAATATTGTAAATGCACAAACAGTAATATCTCCACATTGCAAGGTGCAATTCTGAAATTTTTTGCTTTTTCCTGCTAATCCTAGCAGGATAAAGAAGATTCAAAGAGAGTGAGATGCCAGCTCCTTTCATTCAGTCAGTAGCTTCAAACATTTCTGGTATATGAAAAACATGTTTTTCAATGGCAAAAATCAATGAATATTGTAAATGCACAAACAGTAATATCTCGACATTGCAAGGTGCAATTCTGAAATTTTTTGCTTTTTCCTGCTAATCCTAGCATGATAAAGAAGATTCAAAGAGAGTGAGATGCCAGCTCCTTTCATTCAGTCAGTAGCTTCAAACATTTCTGGTATATGAAAAACGTTTTTCAATGGCAAAAATCAATGAATATTGTAAATGCACAAACAGTAATATCTACACATTGCAAGGTGCAATTCTGAAATTTTTTGCTTTTTCCTGCTAATCCTAGCATGATAAAGAAGATTCAAAGAGAGTGAGATGCCAGCTCCTTTCATTCAGTCAGTAGCTTCAAACATTTCTGGACGTTTTTCAATGGCAAAAATCAATGAATATTGTAAATGCACAAACAGTAATATCTCCACATTGCAAGGTGCAATTCTGAAATTTTTTGCTTTTTCCTGTTAATCCTAGCATTATAAAGAAGATTCAAAGAGAGTGAGATGCCATCTCCTTTCATTCAGTCAGTAGCTTCAAACATTTCTGGTATATGAAAAACATGTTTTTCAATGGCAAAAATCAATGAATATTGTAAATGCACAAACAGTAATATCTCCACATTGCAAGGTGCAATTCTGAAATTTTTTGCTTTTTCCTGCTAATCCTAGCATGATAAAGAAGATTCAAAGAGAGTGAGATGCCAGCTCCTTTCATTCAGTCAGTAGCTTCAAACATTTCTGGTATATGAAAAACATGTTTTTCAATGGCAAAAATCAATGAATATTGTAAATGCACAAACAGTAATATCTCCACATTGCAAGGTGCAATTCTGAAATTTTTTGCTTTTTCCTGCTAATCCTAGCATGATAAAGAAGATTCAAAGAGAGTGAGATGCCAGCTCCTTTCATTCAGTCAGTAGCTTCAAACATTTCTGGTATATGAAAAACATGTTTTTCAATGGCAAAAATCAATGAATATTGTAAATGCACAAACAGTAATATCTCCACATTGCAAGGTGCAATTCTGAAATTTTTTGCTTTTTCCTGCTAATCCTAGCATGATAAAGAAGATTCAAAGAGAGTGAGATGCCAGCTCCTTTCATTCAGTCAGTAGCTTCAAACATTTCTGGTATATGAAAAACATGTTTTTCAATGGCAAAAATCAATGAATATTGTAAATGCACAAACAGTAATATCTCCACATTGCAAGGTGCAATTCTGAAATTTTTTGCTTTTTCCTGCTAATCCTAGCATGATAAAGAAGATTCAAAGAGAGTGAGATGCCAGCTCCTTTCATTCAGTCAGTAGCTTCAAACATTTCTGGTATATGAAAAACATGTTTTTCAATGGCAAAAATCAATGAATATTGTAAATGCACAAACAGTAATATCTCCACATTGCAAGGTGCAATTCTGAAATTTTTTGCTTTTTCCTGCTAATCCTAGCATGATAAAGAAGATTCAAAGAGATTGAGATGCCAGCTCCTTTCATTCAGTCAGTAGCTTCAAACATTTCTGGTATATGAAAAACATGTTTTTCAATGGCAAAAATTAATGAATATTGTAAATGCACAAACAGTAATATCTCCACATTGCAAGGTGCAATTCTGAAATTTTTTGCTTTTTCCTGCTAATCCTAGCATGATAAAGAAGATTCAGAGTGAGATGCCAGCTCCTTTCATTCAGTCAGTAGCTTCAAACATTTCTGGACGTTTTTCAATGGCAAAAATCAATGAATATTGTAAATGCACAAACAGTAATATCTCCACATTGCAAGGTGCAATTCTGAAATTTTTTGCTTTTTCCTGCTAATCCTAGCATGATAAAGAAGATTCAAAGAGAGTGAGATGCCAGCTCCTTTCATTCAGTCAGTAGCTTCAAACATTTCTGGTATATGAAAAACATGTTTTTCAATGGCAAAAATCAATGAATATTGTAAATGCACAAACAGTAATATCTCCACATTGCAAGGTGCAATTCTGAAATTTTTTGCTTTTTCCTGCTAATCCTAGCATGATAAAGAAGATTCAAAGAGAGTGAGATGCCAGCTCCTTTCATTCAGTCAGTAGCTTCAAACATTTCTGGACGTTTTTCAATGGCAAAAATCAATGAATATTGTAAATGCACAAACAGTAATATCTCCACATTGCAAGGTGCAATTCTGAAATTTTTTGCTTTTTCCTGCTAATCCTAGCATGATAAAGAAGATTCAAAGAGAGTGAGATGCCAGCTCCTTTCATTCAGTCAGTAGCTTCAAACATTTCTGGACGTTTTTCAATGGCAAAAATCAATGAATATTGTAAATGAACAAACAGTAATATCTCCACATTGCAAGGTGCAATTCTGAAATTTTTTGCTTTTTCCTGCTAATCCTAGCATGATAAAGAAGATTCAAAGAGAGTGAGATGCCAGCTCCTTTCATTCAGTCAGTAGCTTCAAACATTTCTGGTATATGAAAAACATGTTTTTCAATGGCAAAAATCAATGAATATTGTAAATGCACAAACAGTAATATCTCCACATTGCAAGGTGCAATTCTGAAATTTTTTGCTTTTTCCTGCTAATCCTAGCATGATAAAGAAGATTCAAAGAGAGTGAGATGCCAGCTCCTTTCATTCAGTCAGTAGCTTCAAACATTTCTGGTATATGAAAAACATGTTTTTCAATGGCAAAAATCAATGAATATTGTAAATGCACAAACAGTAATATCTCCAGATTGCAAGGTGCAATTCTGAAATTTTTTGCTTTTTCCTGCTAATCCTAGCATGATAAAGAAGATTCAAAGAGAGTGAGATGCCAGCTCCTTTCATTCAGTCAGTAGCTTCAAACATTTCTGGTATATGAAAAACATGTTTTTCAATGGCAAAAATCAATGAATATTGTAAATGCACAAACAGTAATATCTCCACATTGCAAGGTGCAATTCTGAAATTTTTTGCTTTTTCCTGCTAATCCTAGCATGATAAAGAAGATTCAAAGAGAGTGAGATGCCAGCTCCTTTCATTCAGTCAGTAGCTTCAAACATTTCTGGTATATGAAAAACATGTTTTTCAATGGCAAAAATCAATGAATATTGTAAATGCACAAATAGTAATATCTCCACATTGCAAGGTGCAATTCTGAAATTTTTTGCTTTTTCCTGTTAATCCTAGCATGATAAAGAAGATTCAAAGAGAGTGAGATGCCAGCTCCTTTCATTCAGTAGCTTCAAACATTTCTGGTATATGAATAACATGATGTTTTTCAATGGCAAAAATCAATGAATATTTTAAATGCACAAACAGTAATATCTCCACATTGCAAGGTGCATTTCTGAAATGTTTTGCTTTTTCCTGCTAATCCTAGCATGATAAAGAAGATTCAAAGAGAGTGAGATGCCAGCTCCTTTCATTCAGTCAGTAGCTTCAAACATTTCTGGACGTTTTTCAATGGCAAAAATCAATGAATATTGTAAATGCACAAAGAGTAATATCTCCACATTGCAAGGTGCAATTCTGAAATTTTTTGCTTTTTCCTGCTAATCCTAGCAGGATAAAGAAGATTCAAAGAGAGTGAGATGCCAGCTCCTTTCATTCAGTCAGTAGCTTCAAACATTTCTGGTATATGAAAAACATGTTTTTCAATGGCAAAAATCAATGAATATTGTAAATGCACAAACAGTAATATCTCGACATTGCAAGGTGCAATTCTGAAATTTTTTGCTTTTTCCTGCTAATCCTAGCATGATAAAGAAGATTCAAAGAGAGTGAGATGCCAGCTCCTTTCATTCAGTCAGTAGCTTCAAACATTTCTGGTATATGAAAAACATGTTTTTCAATGGCAAAAATCAATGAATATTGTAAATGCACAAACAGTAATATCTCCACATTGCAAGGTGCAATTCTGAAATTTTTTGCTTTTTCCTGCTAATCCTAGCATGATAAAGAAGATTCAAAGAGAGTGAGATGCCAGCTCCTTTCATTCAGTCAGTAGCTTCAAACATTTCTGGTATATGAAAAACATGTTTTTCAATGGCAAAAATCAATGAATATTGTAAATGCACAAACAGTAATATCTCCACATTGCAAGGTGCAATTCTGAAATTTTTTGCTTTTTCCTGCTAATCCTAGCATGATAAAGAAGATTCAAAGAGAGTGAGATGCCAGCTCCTTTCATTCAGTCAGTAGCTTCAAACATTTCTGGACGTTTTTCAATGGCAAAAATCAATGAATATTGTAAATGCACAAACAGTAATATCTCCACATTGCAAGGTGCAATTCTGAAATTTTTTGCTTTTTCCTGCTAATCCTAGCATGATAAAGAAGATTCAAAGAGAGTGAGATGCCAGCTCCTTTCATTCAGTCAGTAGCTTCAAACATTTCTGGACGTTTTTCAATGGCAAAAATCAATGAATATTGTAAATGCACAAACAGTAATATCTCCACATTGCAAGGTGCAATTCTGAAATTTTTTGCTTTTTCCTGCTAATCCTAGCATGATAAAGAAGATTCAAAGAGAGTGAGATGCCAGCTCCTTTCATTCAGTCAGTAGCTTCAAACATTTCTGGTATATGAAAAACATGTTTTTCAATGGCAAAAATCAATGAATATTGTAAATGCACAAACAGTAATATCTCCACATTGCAAGGTGCAATTCTGAAATTTTTTGCTTTTTCCTGCTAATCCTAGCATGATAAAGAAGATTCAAAGAGAGTGAGATGCCAGCTCCTTTCATTCAGTCAGTAGCTTCAAACATTTCTGGTATATGAAAAACATGTTTTTCAATGGCAAAAATCAATGAATATTGTAAATGCACAAACAGTAATATCTCCACATTGCAAGGTGCAATTCTGAAATTTTTTGCTTTTTCCTGCTAATCCTAGCATGATAAAGAAGATTCAAAGAGAGTGAGATGCCAGCTCCTTTCATTCAGTCAGTAGCTTCAAACATTTCTGGTATATGAAAAACATGTTTTTCAATGGCAAAAATCAATGAATATTGTAAATGCACAAACAGTAATATCTCCACATTGCAAGGTGCAATTCTGAAATTTTTTGCTTTTTCCTGCTAATCCTAGCATGATAAAGAAGATTCAAAGAGAGTGAGATGCCAGCTCCTTTCATTCAGTCAGTAGCTTCAAACATTTCTGGTATATGAAAAACATGTTTTTCAATGGCAAAAATCAATGAATATTGTAAATGCACAAATAGTAATATCTCCACATTGCAAGGTGCAATTCTGAAATTTTTTGCTTTTTCCTGTTAATCCTAGCATGATAAAGAAGATTCAAAGAGAGTGAGATGCCAGCTCCTTTCATTCAGTAGCTTCAAACATTTCTGGTATATGAATAACATGATGTTTTTCAATGGCAAAAATCAATGAATATTTTAAATGCACAAACAGTAATATCTCCACATTGCAAGGTGCATTTCTGAAATTTTTTGCTTTTTCCTGCTAATCCTAGCATGATAAAGAAGATTCAAAGAGAGTGAGATGCCAGCTCCTTTCATTCAGTCAGTAGCTTCAAACATTTCTGGACGTTTTTCAATGGCAAAAATCAATGAATATTGTAAATGCACAAAGAGTAATATCTCCACATTGCAAGGTGCAATTCTGAAATTTTTTGCTTTTTCCTGCTAATCCTAGCAGGATAAAGAAGATTCAAAGAGAGTGAGATGCCAGCTCCTTTCATTCAGTCAGTAGCTTCAAACATTTCTGGTATATGAAAAACATGTTTTTCAATGGCAAAAATCAATGAATATTGTAAATGCACAAACAGTAATATCTCGACATTGCAAGGTGCAATTCTGAAATTTTTTGCTTTTTCCTGCTAATCCTAGCATGATAAAGAAGATTCAAAGAGAGTGAGATGCCAGCTCCTTTCATTCAGTCAGTAGCTTCAAACATTTCTGGTATATGAAAAACATGTTTTTCAATGGCAAAAATCAATGAATATTGTAAATGCACAAACAGTAATATCTCCACATTGCAAGGTGCAATTCTGAAATTTTTTGCTTTTTCCTGCTAATCCTAGCATGATAAAGAAGATTCAAAGAGAGTGAGATGCCAGCTCCTTTCATTCAGTCAGTAGCTTCAAACATTTCTGGTATATGAAAAACATGTTTTTCAATGGCAAAAATCAATGAATATTGTAAATGCACAAACAGTAATATCTCCACATTGCAAGGTGCAATTCTGAAATTTTTTGCTTTTTCCTGCTAATCCTAGCATGATAAAGAAGATTCAAAGAGAGTGAGATGCCAGCTCCTTTCATTCAGTCAGTAGCTTCAAACATTTCTGGACGTTTTTCAATGGCAAAAATCAATGAATATTGTAAATGCACAAACAGTAATATCTCCACATTGCAAGGTGCAATTCTGAAATTTTTTGCTTTTTCCTGCTAATCCTAGCATGATAAAGAAGATTCAAAGAGAGTGAGATGCCAGCTCCTTTCATTCAGTCAGTAGCTTCAAACATTTCTGGACGTTTTTCAATGGCAAAAATCAATGAATATTGTAAATGCACAAACAGTAATATCTCCACATTGCAAGGTGCAATTCTGAAATTTTTTGCTTTTTCCTGCTAATCCTAGCATGATAAAGAAGATTCAAAGAGAGTGAGATGCCAGCTCCTTTCATTCAGTCAGTAGCTTCAAACATTTCTGGTATATGAAAAACATGTTTTTCAATGGCAAAAATCAATGAATATTGTAAATGCACAAACAGTAATATCTCCACATTGCAAGGTGCAATTCTGAAATTTTTTGCTTTTTCCTGCTAATCCTAGCATGATAAAGAAGATTCAAAGAGAGTGAGATGCCAGCTCCTTTCATTCAGTCAGTAGCTTCAAACATTTCTGGTATATGAAAAACATGTTTTTCAATGGCAAAAATCAATGAATATTGTAAATGCACAAACAGTAATATCTCCACATTGCAAGGTGCAATTCTGAAATTTTTTGCTTTTTCCTGCTAATCCTAGCATGATAAAGAAGATTCAAAGAGAGTGAGATGCCAGCTCCTTTCATTCAGTCAGTAGCTTCAAACATTTCTGGTATATGAAAAACATGTTTTTCAATGGCAAAAATCAATGAATATTGTAAATGCACAAACAGTAATATCTCCACATTGCAAGGTGCAATTCTGAAATTTTTTGCTTTTTCCTGCTAATCCTAGCATGATAAAGAAGATTCAAAGAGAGTGAGATGCCAGCTCCTTTCATTCAGTCAGTAGCTTCAAACATTTCTGGTATATGAAAAACATGTTTTTCAATGGCAAAAATCAATGAATATTGTAAATGCACAAATAGTAATATCTCCACATTGCAAGGTGCAATTCTGAAATTTTTTGCTTTTTCCTGTTAATCCTAGCATGATAAAGAAGATTCAAAGAGAGTGAGATGCCAGCTCCTTTCATTCAGTAGCTTCAAACATTTCTGGTATATGAATAACATGATGTTTTTCAATGGCAAAAATCAATGAATATTTTAAATGCACAAACAGTAATATCTCCACATTGCAAGGTGCATTTCTGAAATTTTTTGCTTTTTCCTGCTAATCCTAGCATGATAAAGAAGATTCAAAGAGAGTGAGATGCCAGCTCCTTTCATTCAGTCAGTAGCTTCAAACATTTCTGGACGTTTTTCAATGGCAAAAATCAATGAATATTGTAAATGCACAAACAGTAATATCTCCACATTGCAAGGTGCAATTCTGAAATTTTTTGCTTTTTCCTGCTAATCCTAGCAGGATAAAGAAGATTCAAAGAGAGTGAGATGCCAGCTCCTTTCATTCAGTCAGTAACTTCAAACATTTCTGGTATATGAAAAACATGTTTTTCAATGGCAAAAATCAATGAATATTGTAAATGCACAAACAGTAATATCTCGACATTGCAAGGTGCAATTCTGAAATTTTTTGCTTTTTCCTGCTAATCCTAGCATGATAAAGAAGATTCAAAGAGAGTGAGATGCCAGCTCCTTTCATTCAGTCAGTAGCTTCAAACATTTCTGGTATATGAAAAACGTTTTTCAATGGCAAAAATCAATGAATATTGTAAATGCACAAACAGTAATATCTACACATTGCAAGGTGCAATTCTGAAATTTTTTGCTTTTTCCTGCTAATCCTAGCATGATAAAGAAGATTCAAAGAGAGTGAGATGCCAGCTCCTTTCATTCAGTCAGTAGCTTCAAACATTTCTGGACGTTTTTCAATGGCAAAAATCAATGAATATTGTAAATGCACAAACAGTAATATCTCCACATTGCAAGGTGCAATTCTGAAATTTTTTGCTTTTTCCTGTTAATCCTAGCATTATAAAGAAGATTCAAAGAGAGTGAGATGCCATCTCCTTTCATTCAGTCAGTAGCTTCAAACATTTCTGGTATATGAAAAACATGTTTTTCAATGGCAAAAATCAATGAATATTGTAAATGCACAAACAGTAATATCTCCACATTGCAAGGTGCAATTCTGAAATTTTTTGCTTTTTCCTGCTAATCCTAGCATGATAAAGAAGATTCAAAGAGAGTGAGATGCCAGCTCCTTTCATTCAGTCAGTAGCTTCAAACATTTCTGGTATATGAAAAACATGTTTTTCAATGGCAAAAATCAATGAATATTGTAAATGCACAAACAGTAATATCTCCACATTGCAAGGTGCAATTCTGAAATTTTTTGCTTTTTCCTGCTAATCCTAGCATGATAAAGAAGATTCAAAGAGAGTGAGATGCCAGCTCCTTTCATTCAGTCAGTAGCTTCAAACATTTCTGGTATATGAAAAACATGTTTTTCAATGGCAAAAATCAATGAATATTGTAAATGCACAAACAGTAATATCTCCACATTGCAAGGTGCAATTCTGAAATTTTTTGCTTTTTCCTGCTAATCCTAGCATGATAAAGAAGATTCAAAGAGAGTGAGATGCCAGCTCCTTTCATTCAGTCAGTAGCTTCAAACATTTCTGGTATATGAAAAACATGTTTTTCAATGGCAAAAATCAATGAATATTGTAAATGCACAAACAGTAATATCTCCACATTGCAAGGTGCAATTCTGAAATTTTTTGCTTTTTCCTGCTAATCCTAGCATGATAAAGAAGATTCAAAGAGAGTGAGATGCCAGCTCCTTTCATTCAGTCAGTAGCTTCAAACATTTCTGGTATATGAAAAACATGTTTTTCAATGGCAAAAATCAATGAATATTGTAAATGCACAAACAGTAATATCTCCACATTGCAAGGTGCAATTCTGAAATTTTTTGCTTTTTCCTGCTAATCCTAGCATGATAAAGAAGATTCAAAGAGAGTGAGATGCCAGCTCCTTTCATTCAGTCAGTAGCTTCAAACATTTCTGGTATATGAAAAACATGTTTTTCAATGGCAAAAATTAATGAATATTGTAAATGCACAAACAGTAATATCTCCACATTGCAAGGTGCAATTCTGAAATTTTTTGCTTTTTCCTGCTAATCCTAGCATGATAAAGAAGATTCAGAGTGAGATGCCAGCTCCTTTCATTCAGTCAGTAGCTTCAAACATTTCTGGACGTTTTTCAATGGCAAAAATCAATGAATATTGTAAATGCACAAACAGTAATATCTCCACATTGCAAGGTGCAATTCTGAAATTTTTTGCTTTTTCCTGCTAATCCTAGCATGATAAAGAAGATTCAAAGAGAGTGAGATGCCAGCTCCTTTCATTCAGTCAGTAGCTTCAAACATTTCTGGTATATGAAAAACATGTTTTTCAATGGCAAAAATCAATGAATATTGTAAATGCACAAACAGTAATATCTCCACATTGCAAGGTGCAATTCTGAAATTTTTTGCTTTTTCCTGCTAATCCTAGCATGATAAAGAAGATTCAAAGAGAGTGAGATGCCAGCTCCTTTCATTCAGTCAGTAGCTTCAAACATTTCTGGACGTTTTTCAATGGCAAAAATCAATGAATATTGTAAATGCACAAACAGTAATATCTCCACATTGCAAGGTGCAATTCTGAAATTTTTTGCTTTTTCCTGCTAATCCTAGCATGATAAAGAAGATTCAAAGAGAGTGAGATGCCAGCTCCTTTCATTCAGTCAGTAGCTTCAAACATTTCTGGACGTTTTTCAATGGCAAAAATCAATGAATATTGTAAATGAACAAACAGTAATATCTCCACATTGCAAGGTGCAATTCTGAAATTTTTTGCTTTTTCCTGCTAATCCTAGCATGATAAAGAAGATTCAAAGAGAGTGAGATGCCAGCTCCTTTCATTCAGTCAGTAGCTTCAAACATTTCTGGTATATGAAAAACATGTTTTTCAATGGCAAAAATCAATGAATATTGTAAATGCACAAACAGTAATATCTCCACATTGCAAGGTGCAATTCTGAAATTTTTTGCTTTTTCCTGCTAATCCTAGCATGATAAAGAAGATTCAAAGAGAGTGAGATGCCAGCTCCTTTCATTCAGTCAGTAGCTTCAAACATTTCTGGTATATGAAAAACATGTTTTTCAATGGCAAAAATTAATGAATATTGTAAATGCACAAACAGTAATATCTCCACATTGCAAGGTGCAATTCTGAAATTTTTTGCTTTTTCCTGCTAATCCTAGCATGATAAAGAAGATTCAGAGTGAGATGCCAGCTCCTTTCATTCAGTCAGTAGCTTCAAACATTTCTGGACGTTTTTCAATGGCAAAAATCAATGAATATTGTAAATGCACAAACAGTAATATCTCCACATTGCAAGGTGCAATTCTGAAATTTTTTGCTTTTTCCTGCTAATCCTAGCATGATAAAGAAGATTCAAAGAGAGTGAGATGCCAGCTCCTTTCATTCAGTCAGTAGCTTCAAACATTTCTGGTATATGAAAAACATGTTTTTCAATGGCAAAAATCAATGAATATTGTAAATGCACAAACAGTAATATCTCCACATTGCAAGGTGCAATTCTGAAATTTTTTGCTTTTTCCTGCTAATCCTAGCATGATAAAGAAGATTCAAAGAGAGTGAGATGCCAGCTCCTTTCATTCAGTCAGTAGCTTCAAACATTTCTGGACGTTTTTCAATGGCAAAAATCAATGAATATTGTAAATGCACAAACAGTAATATCTCCACATTGCAAGGTGCAATTCTGAAATTTTTTGCTTTTTCCTGCTAATCCTAGCATGATAAAGAAGATTCAAAGAGAGTGAGATGCCAGCTCCTTTCATTCAGTCAGTAGCTTCAAACATTTCTGGACGTTTTTCAATGGCAAAAATCAATGAATATTGTAAATGAACAAACAGTAATATCTCCACATTGCAAGGTGCAATTCTGAAATTTTTTGCTTTTTCCTGCTAATCCTAGCATGATAAAGAAGATTCAAAGAGAGTGAGATGCCAGCTCCTTTCATTCAGTCAGTAGCTTCAAACATTTCTGGTATATGAAAAACATGTTTTTCAATGGCAAAAATCAATGAATATTGTAAATGCACAAACAGTAATATCTCCACATTGCAAGGTGCAATTCTGAAATTTTTTGCTTTTTCCTGCTAATCCTAGCATGATAAAGAAGATTCAAAGTGAGTGAGATGCCAGCTCCTTTCATTCAGTCAGTAGCTTCAAACATTTCTGGTATATGAAAAACATGTTTTTCAATGGCAAAAATCAATGAATATTGTAAATGCACAAACAGTAATATCTCCACATTGCAAGGTGCAATTCTGAAATTTTTTGCTTTTTCCTGCTAATCCTAGCATGATAAAGAAGATTCAAAGAGAGTGAGATGCCAGCTCCTTTCATTCAGTCAGTAGCTTCAAACATTTCTGGTATATGAAAAACATGTTTTTCAATGGCAAAAATCAATGAATATTGTAAATGCACAAACAGTAATATCTCCACATTGCAAGGTGCAATTCTGAAATTTTTTGCTTTTTCCTGCTAATCCTAGCATGATAAAGAAGATTCAAAGAGAGTGAGATGCCAGCTCCTTTCATTCAGTCAGTAGCTTCAAACATTTCTGGTATATGAAAAACATGTTTTTCAATGGCAAAAATCAATGAATATTGTAAATGCACAAATAGTAATATCTCCACATTGCAAGGTGCAATTCTGAAATTTTTTGCTTTTTCCTGTTAATCCTAGCATGATAAAGAAGATTCAAAGAGAGTGAGATGCCAGCTCCTTTCATTCAGTAGCTTCAAACATTTCTGGTATATGAATAACATGATGTTTTTCAATGGCAAAAATCAATGAATATTTTAAATGCACAAACAGTAATATCTCCACATTGCAAGGTGCATTTCTGAAATTTTTTGCTTTTTCCTGCTAATCCTAGCATGATAAAGAAGATTCAAAGAGAGTGAGATGCCAGCTCCTTTCATTCAGTCAGTAGCTTCAAACATTTCTGGACGTTTTTCAATGGCAAAAATCAATGAATATTGTAAATGCACAAAGAGTAATATCTCCACATTGCAAGGTGCAATTCTGAAATTTTTTGCTTTTTCCTGCTAATCCTAGCAGGATAAAGAAGATTCAAAGAGAGTGAGATGCCAGCTCCTTTCATTCAGTCAGTAGCTTCAAACATTTCTGGTATATGAAAAACATGTTTTTCAATGGCAAAAATCAATGAATATTGTAAATGCACAAACAGTAATATCTCGACATTGCAAGGTGCAATTCTGAAATTTTTTGCTTTTTCCTGCTAATCCTAGCATGATAAAGAAGATTCAAAGAGAGTGAGATGCCAGCTCCTTTCATTCAGTCAGTAGCTTCAAACATTTCTGGTATATGAAAAACGTTTTTCAATGGCAAAAATCAATGAATATTGTAAATGCACAAACAGTAATATCTACACATTGCAAGGTGCAATTCTGAAATTTTTTGCTTTTTCCTGCTAATCCTAGCATGATAAAGAAGATTCAAAGAGAGTGAGATGCCAGCTCCTTTCATTCAGTCAGTAGCTTCAAACATTTCTGGACGTTTTTCAATGGCAAAAATCAATGAATATTGTAAATGCACAAACAGTAATATCTCCACATTGCAAGGTGCAATTCTGAAATTTTTTGCTTTTTCCTGTTAATCCTAGCATGATAAAGAAGATTCAAAGAGAGTGAGATGCCATCTCCTTTCATTCAGTCAGTAGCTTCAAACATTTCTGGTATATGAAAAACATGTTTTTCAATGGCAAAAATCAATGAATATTGTAAATGCACAAACAGTAATATCTCCACATTGCAAGGTGCAATTCTGAAATTTTTTGCTTTTTCCTGCTAATCCTAGCATGATAAAGAAGATTCAAAGAGAGTGAGATGCCATCTCCTTTCATTCAGTCAGTAGCTTCAAACATTTCTGGTATATGAAAAACATGTTTTTCAATGGCAAAAATCAATGAATATTGTAAATGCACAAACAGTAATATCTCCACATTGCAAGGTGCAATTCTGAAATTTTTTGCTTTTTCCTGCTAATCCTAGCATGATAAAGAAGATTCAAAGAGAGTGAGATGCCAGCTCCTTTCATTCAGTCAGTAGCTTCAAACATTTCTGGTATATGAAAAACATGTTTTTCAATGGCAAAAATCAATGAATATTGTAAATGCACAAACAGTAATATCTCCACATTGCAAGGTGCAATTCTGAAATTTTTTGCTTTTTCCTGCTAATCCTAGCATGATAAAGAAGATTCAAAGAGAGTGAGATGCCAGCTCCTTTCATTCAGTCAGTAGCTTCAAACATTTCTGGTATATGAAAAACATGTTTTTCAATGGCAAAAATCAATGAATATTGTAAATGCACAAACAGTAATATCTCCACATTGCAAGGTGCAATTCTGAAATTTTTTGCTTTTTCCTGCTAATCCTAGCATGATAAAGAAGATTCAAAGAGAGTGAGATGCCAGCTCCTTTCATTCAGTCAGTAGCTTCAAACATTTCTGGTATATGAAAAACATGTTTTTCAATGGCAAAAATCAATGAATATTGTAAATGCACAAACAGTAATATCTCCACATTGCAAGGTGCAATTCTGAAATTTTTTGCTTTTTCCTGCTAATCCTAGCATGATAAAGAAGATTCAAAGAGAGTGAGATGCCAGCTCCTTTCATTCAGTCAGTAGCTTCAAACATTTCTGGTATATGAAAAACATGTTTTTCAATGGCAAAAATCAATGAATATTGTAAATGCACAAACAGTAATATCTCCACATTGCAAGGTGCAATTCTGAAATTTTTTGCTTTTTCCTGCTAATCCTAGCATGATAAAGAAGATTCAAAGAGAGTGAGATGCCAGCTCCTTTCATTCAGTCAGTAGCTTCAAACATTTCTGGTATATGAAAAACATGTTTTTCAATGGCAAAAATCAATGAATATTGTAAATGCACAAACAGTAATATCTCCACATTGCAAGGTGCAATTCTGAAATTTTTTGCTTTTTCCTGCTAATCCTAGCATGATAAAGAAGATTCAAAGAGAGTGAGATGCCAGCTCCTTTCATTCAGTCAGTAGCTTCAAACATTTCTGGTATATGAAAAACATGTTTTTCAATGGCAAAAATCAATGAATATTGTAAATGCACAAACAGTAATATCTCCACATTGCAAGGTGCAATTCTGAAATTTTTTGCTTTTTCCTGCTAATCCTAGCATGATAAAGAAGATTCAAAGAGAGTGAGATGCCAGCTCCTTTCATTCAGTCAGTAGCTTCAAACATTTCTGGACGTTTTTCAATGGCAAAAATCAATGAATATTGTAAATGCACAAACAGTAATATCTCCACATTGCAAGGTGCAATTCTGAAATTTTTTGCTTTTTCCTGCTAATCCTAGCATGATAAAGAAGATTCAAAGAGAGTGAGATGCCAGCTCCTTTCATTCAGTCAGTAGCTTCAAACATTTCTGGACGTTTTTCAATGGCAAAAATCAATGAATATTGTAAATGCACAAACAGTAATATCTCCACATTGCAAGGTGCAATTCTGAAATTTTTTGCTTTTTCCTGCTAATCCTAGCATGATAAAGAAGATTCAAAGAGAGTGAGATGCCAGCTCCTTTCATTCAGTCAGTAGCTTCAAACATTTCTGGTATATGAAAAACATGTTTTTCAATGGCAAAAATCAATGAATATTGTAAATGCACAAACAGTAATATCTCCACATTGCAAGGTGCAATTCTGAAATTTTTTGCTTTTTCCTGCTAATCCTAGCATGATAAAGAAGATTCAAAGAGAGTGAGATGCCAGCTCCTTTCATTCAGTCAGTAGCTTCAAACATTTCTGGTATATGAAAAACATGTTTTTCAATGGCAAAAATCAATGAATATTGTAAATGCACAAACAGTAATATCTCCACATTGCAAGGTGCAATTCTGAAATTTTTTGCTTTTTCCTGCTAATCCTAGCATGATAAAGAAGATTCAAAGAGAGATGCCAGCTCCTTTCATTCAGTCAGTAGCTTCAAACATTTCTGGTATATGAAAAACATGTTTTTCAATGGCAAAAATCAATGAATATTGTAAATGCACAAACAGTAATATCTCCACATTGCAAGGTGCAATTCTGAAATTTTTTGCTTTTTCCTGCTAATCCTAGCATGATAAAGAAGATTCAAAGAGAGTGAGATGCCAGCTCCTTTCATTCAGTCAGTAGCTTCAAACATTTCTGGTATATGAAAAACATGTTTTTCAATGGCAAAAATCAATGAATATTGTAAATGCACAAATAGTAATATCTCCACATTGCAAGGTGCAATTCTGAAATTTTTTGCTTTTTCCTGTTAATCCTAGCATGATAAAGAAGATTCAAAGAGAGTGAGATGCCAGCTCCTTTCATTCAGTAGCTTCAAACATTTCTGGTATATGAATAACATGATGTTTTTCAATGGCAAAAATCAATGAATATTTTAAATGCACAAACAGTAATATCTCCACATTGCAAGGTGCATTTCTGAAATTTTTTGCTTTTTCCTGCTAATCCTAGCATGATAAAGAAGATTCAAAGAGAGTGAGATGCCAGCTCCTTTCATTCAGTCAGTAGCTTCAAACATTTCTGGACGTTTTTCAATGGCAAAAATCAATGAATATTGTAAATGCACAAACAGTAATATCTCCACATTGCAAGGTGCAATTCTGAAATTTTTTGCTTTTTCCTGCTAATCCTAGCATGATAAAAAAGATTCAAAGAGAGTGAGATGCCAGCTCCTTTCATTCAGTCAGTAGCTTCAAACATTTCTGGTATATGAAAAACATGTTTTTCAATGGCAAAAATCAATGAATATTGTAAATGCACAAACAGTAATATCTCCACATTGCAAGGTGCAATTCTGAAATTTTTTGCTTTTTCCTGCTAATCCTAGCATGATAAAGAAGATTCAAAGAGAGTGAGATGCCAGCTCCTTTCATTCAGTCAGTAGCTTCAAACATTTCTGGTATATGAAAAACATGTTTTTCAATGGCAAAAATCAATGAATATTGTAAATGCACAAACAGTAATATCTCCACATTGCAAGGTGCAATTCTGAAATTTTTTGCTTTTTCCTGCTAATCCTAGCATGATAAAGAAGATTCAAAGAGAGTGAGATGCCAGCTCCTTTCATTCAGTCAGTAGCTTCAAACATTTCTGGTATATGAAAAACATGTTTTTCAATGGCAAAAATCAATGAATATTGTAAATGCACAAATAGTAATATCTCCACATTGCAAGGTGCAATTCTGAAATTTTTTGCTTTTTCCTGTTAATCCTAGCATGATAAAGAAGATTCAAAGAGAGTGAGATGCCAGCTCCTTTCATTCAGTAGCTTCAAACATTTCTGGTATATGAATAACATGATGTTTTTCAATGGCAAAAATCAATGAATATTTTAAATGCACAAACAGTAATATCTCCACATTGCAAGGTGCATTTCTGAAATTTTTTGCTTTTTCCTGCTAATCCTAGCATGATAAAGAAGATTCAAAGAGAGTGAGATGCCAGCTCCTTTCATTCAGTCAGTAGCTTCAAACATTTCTGGACGTTTTTCAATGGCAAAAATCAATGAATATTGTAAATGCACAAAGAGTAATATCTCCACATTGCAAGGTGCAATTCTGAAATTTTTTGCTTTTTCCTGCTAATCCTAGCAGGATAAAGAAGATTCAAAGAGAGTGAGATGCCAGCTCCTTTCATTCAGTCAGTAGCTTCAAACATTTCTGGTATATGAAAAACATGTTTTTCAATGGCAAAAATCAATGAATATTGTAAATGCACAAACAGTAATATCTCGACATTGCAAGGTGCAATTCTGAAATTTTTTGCTTTTTCCTGCTAATCCTAGCATGATAAAGAAGATTCAAAGAGAGTGAGATGCCAGCTCCTTTCATTCAGTCAGTAGCTTCAAACATTTCTGGTATATGAAAAACGTTTTTCAATGGCAAAAATCAATGAATATTGTAAATGCACAAACAGTAATATCTACACATTGCAAGGTGCAATTCTGAAATTTTTTGCTTTTTCCTGCTAATCCTAGCATGATAAAGAAGATTCAAAGAGAGTGAGATGCCAGCTCCTTTCATTCAGTCAGTAGCTTCAAACATTTCTGGACGTTTTTCAATGGCAAAAATCAATGAATATTGTAAATGCACAAACAGTAATATCTCCACATTGCAAGGTGCAATTCTGAAATTTTTTGCTTTTTCCTGTTAATCCTAGCATGATAAAGAAGATTCAAAGAGAGTGAGATGCCATCTCCTTTCATTCAGTCAGTAGCTTCAAACATTTCTGGTATATGAAAAACATGTTTTTCAATGGCAAAAATCAATGAATATTGTAAATGCACAAACAGTAATATCTCCACATTGCAAGGTGCAATTCTGAAATTTTTTGCTTTTTCCTGCTAATCCTAGCATGATAAAGAAGATTCAAAGAGAGTGAGATGCCAGCTCCTTTCATTCAGTCAGTAGCTTCAAACATTTCTGGTATATGAAAAACATGTTTTTCAATGGCAAAAATCAATGAATATTGTAAATGCACAAACAGTAATATCTCCACATTGCAAGGTGCAATTCTGAAATTTTTTGCTTTTTCCTGCTAATCCTAGCATGATAAAGAAGATTCAAAGAGAGTGAGATGCCAGCTCCTTTCATTCAGTCAGTAGCTTCAAACATTTCTGGTATATGAAAAACATGTTTTTCAATGGCAAAAATCAATGAATATTGTAAATGCACAAACAGTAATATCTCCACATTGCAAGGTGCAATTCTGAAATTTTTTGCTTTTTCCTGCTAATCCTAGCATGATAAAGAAGATTCAAAGAGAGTGAGATGCCAGCTCCTTTCATTCAGTCAGTAGCTTCAAACATTTCTGGTATATGAAAAACATGTTTTTCAATGGCAAAAATCAATGAATATTGTAAATGCACAAACAGTAATATCTCCACATTGCAAGGTGCAATTCTGAAATTTTTTGCTTTTTCCTGCTAATCCTAGCATGATAAAGAAGATTCAAAGAGAGTGAGATGCCAGCTCCTTTCATTCAGTCAGTAGCTTCAAACATTTCTGGTATATGAAAAACATGTTTTTCAATGGCAAAAATCAATGAATATTGTAAATGCACAAACAGTAATATCTCCACATTGCAAGGTGCAATTCTGAAATTTTTTGCTTTTTCCTGCTAATCCTAGCATGATAAAGAAGATTCAAAGAGAGTGAGATGCCAGCTCCTTTCATTCAGTCAGTAGCTTCAAACATTTCTGGTATATGAAAAACATGTTTTTCAATGGCAAAAATCAATGAATATTGTAAATGCACAAACAGTAATATCTCCACATTGCAAGGTGCAATTCTGAAATTTTTTGCTTTTTCCTGCTAATCCTAGCATGATAAAGAAGATTCAAAGAGAGTGAGATGCCAGCTCCTTTCATTCAGTCAGTAGCTTCAAACATTTCTGGACGTTTTTCAATGGCAAAAATCAATGAATATTGTAAATGCACAAACAGTAATATCTCCACATTGCAAGGTGCAATTCTGAAATTTTTTGCTTTTTCCTGCTAATCCTAGCATGATAAAGAAGATTCAAAGAGAGTGAGATGCCAGCTCCTTTCATTCAGTCAGTAGCTTCAAACATTTCTGGTATATGAAAAACATGTTTTTCAATGGCAAAAATCAATGAATATTGTAAATGCACAAAGAGTAATATCTCCACATTGCAAGGTGCAATTCTGAAATTTTTTGCTTTTTCCTGCTAATCCTAGCATGATAAAGAAGATTCAAAGAGAGTGAGATGCCAGCTCCTTTCATTCAGTCAGTAGCTTCAAACATTTCTGGACGTTTTTCAATGGCAAAAATCAATGAATATTGTAAATGCACAAACAGTAATATCTCCACATTGCAAGGTGCAATTCTGAAATTTTTTGCTTTTTCCTGCTAATCCTAGCATGATAAAGAAGATTCAAAGAGAGTGAGATGCCAGCTCCTTTCATTCAGTCAGTAGCTTCAAACATTTCTGGACGTTTTTCAATGGCAAAAATCAATGAATATTGTAAATGCACAAACAGTAATATCTCCACATTGCAAGGTGCAATTCTGAAATTTTTTGCTTTTTCCTGCTAATCCTAGCATGATAAAAAAGATTCAAAGAGAGTGAGATGCCAGCTCCTTTCATTCAGTCAGTAGCTTCAAACATTTCTGGTATATGAAAAACATGTTTTTCAATGGCAAAAATCAATGAATATTGTAAATGCACAAACAGTAATATCTCCACATTGCAAGGTGCAATTCTGAAATTTTTTGCTTTTTCCTGCTAATCCTAGCATGATAAAGAAGATTCAAAGAGAGTGAGATGCCAGCTCCTTTCATTCAGTCAGTAGCTTCAAACATTTCTGGTATATGAAAAACATGTTTTTCAATGGCAAAAATCAATGAATATTGTAAATGCACAAACAGTAATATCTCCACATTGCAAGGTGCAATTCTGAAATTTTTTGCTTTTTCCTGCTAATCCTAGCATGATAAAGAAGATTCAAAGAGAGTGAGATGCCAGCTCCTTTCATTCAGTCAGTAGCTTCAAACATTTCTGGTATATGAAAAACATGTTTTTCAATGGCAAAAATCAATGAATATTGTAAATGCACAAACAGTAATATCTCCACATTGCAAGGTGCAATTCTGAAATTTTTTGCTTTTTCCTGCTAATCCTAGCATGATAAAGAAGATTCAAAGAGAGTGAGATGCCAGCTCCTTTCATTCAGTCAGTAGCTTCAAACATTTCTGGTATATGAAAAACATGTTTTTCAATGGCAAAAATCAATGAATATTGTAAATGCACAAATAGTAATATCTCCACATTGCAAGGTGCAATTCTGAAATTTTTTGCTTTTTCCTGTTAATCCTAGCATGATAAAGAAGATTCAAAGAGAGTGAGATGCCAGCTCCTTTCATTCAGTAGCTTCAAACATTTCTGGTATATGAATAACATGATGTTTTTCAATGGCAAAAATCAATGAATATTTTAAATGCACAAACAGTAATATCTCCACATTGCAAGGTGCATTTCTGAAATTTTTTGCTTTTTCCTGCTAATCCTAGCATGATAAAGAAGATTCAAAGAGAGTGAGATGCCAGCTCCTTTCATTCAGTCAGTAGCTTCAAACATTTCTGGACGTTTTTCAATGGCAAAAATCAATGAATATTGTAAATGCACAAACAGTAATATCTCCACATTGCAAGGTGCAATTCTGAAATTTTTTGCTTTTTCCTGCTAATCCTAGCAGGATAAAGAAGATTCAAAGAGAGTGAGATGCCAGCTCCTTTCATTCAGTCAGTAGCTTCAAACATTTCTGGTATATGAAAAACATGTTTTTCAATGGCAAAAATCAATGAATATTGTAAATGCACAAACAGTAATATCTCGACATTGCAAGGTGCAATTCTGAAATTTTTTGCTTTTTCCTGCTAATCCTAGCATGATAAAGAAGATTCAAAGAGAGTGAGATGCCAGCTCCTTTCATTCAGTCAGTAGCTTCAAACATTTCTGGTATATGAAAAACGTTTTTCAATGGCAAAAATCAATGAATATTGTAAATGCACAAACAGTAATATCTACACATTGCAAGGTGCAATTCTGAAATTTTTTGCTTTTTCCTGCTAATCCTAGCATGATAAAGAAGATTCAAAGAGAGTGAGATGCCAGCTCCTTTCATTCAGTCAGTAGCTTCAAACATTTCTGGACGTTTTTCAATGGCAAAAATCAATGAATATTGTAAATGCACAAACAGTAATATCTCCACATTGCAAGGTGCAATTCTGAAATTTTTTGCTTTTTCCTGTTAATCCTAGCATGATAAAGAAGATTCAAAGAGAGTGAGATGCCATCTCCTTTCATTCAGTCAGTAGCTTCAAACATTTCTGGTATATGAAAAACATGTTTTTCAATGGCAAAAATCAATGAATATTGTAAATGCACAAACAGTAATATCTCCACATTGCAAGGTGCAATTCTGAAATTTTTTGCTTTTTCCTGCTAATCCTAGCATGATAAAGAAGATTCAAAGAGAGTGAGATGCCAGCTCCTTTCATTCAGTCAGTAGCTTCAAACATTTCTGGTATATGAAAAACATGTTTTTCAATGGCAAAAATCAATGAATATTGTAAATGCACAAACAGTAATATCTCCACATTGCAAGGTGCAATTCTGAAATTTTTTGCTTTTTCCTGCTAATCCTAGCATGATAAAGAAGATTCAAAGAGAGTGAGATGCCAGCTCCTTTCATTCAGTCAGTAGCTTCAAACATTTCTGGTATATGAAAAACATGTTTTTCAATGGCAAAAATCAATGAATATTGTAAATGCACAAACAGTAATATCTCCTCATTGCAAGGTGCAATTCTGAAATTTTTTGCTTTTTCCTGCTAATCCTAGCATGATAAAGAAGATTCAAAGAGAGTGAGATGCCAGCTCCTTTCATTCAGTCAGTAGCTTCAAACATTTCTGGTATATGAAAAACATGTTTTTCAATGGCAAAAATCAATGAATATTGTAAATGCACAAACAGTAATATCTCCACATTGCAAGGTGCAATTCTGAAATTTTTTGCTTTTTCCTGCTAATCCTAGCATGATAAAGAAGATTCAAAGAGAGTGAGATGCCAGCTCCTTTCATTCAGTCAGTAGCTTCAAACATTTCTGGTATATGAAAAACATGTTTTTCAATGGCAAAAATCAATGAATATTGTAAATGCACAAACAGTAATATCTCCACATTGCAAGGTGCAATTCTGAAATTTTTTGCTTTTTCCTGCTAATCCTAGCATGATAAAGAAGATTCAAAGAGAGTGAGATGCCAGCTCCTTTCATTCAGTCAGTAGCTTCAAACATTTCTGGACGTTTTTCAATGGCAAAAATCAATGAATATTGTAAATGCACAAACAGTAATATCTCCACATTGCAAGGTGCAATTCTGAAATTTTTTGCTTTTTCCTGCTAATCCTAGCATGATAAAGAAGATTCAAAGAGAGTGAGATGCCAGCTCCTTTCATTCAGTCAGTAGCTTCAAACATTTCTGGTATATGAAAAACATGTTTTTCAATGGCAAAAATCAATGAATATTGTAAATGCACAAAGAGTAATATCTCCACATTGCAAGGTGCAATTCTGAAATTTTTGCTTTTTCCTGCTAATCCTAGCATGATAAAGAAGATTCAAAGAGAGTGAGATGCCAGCTCCTTTCATTCAGTCAGTAGCTTCAAACATTTCTGGACGTTTTTCAATGGCAAAAATCAATGAATATTGTAAATGCACAAACAGTAATATCTCCACATTGCAAGGTGCAATTCTGAAATTTTTTGCTTTTTCCTGCTAATCCTAGCATGATAAAGAAGATTCAAAGAGAGTGAGATGCCAGCTCCTTTCATTCAGTCAGTAGCTTCAAACATTTCTGGACGTTTTTCAATGGCAAAAATCAATGAATATTGTAAATGCACAAACAGTAATATCTCCACATTGCAAGGTGCAATTCTGAAATTTTTTGCTTTTTCCTGCTAATCCTAGCATGATAAAAAAGATTCAAAGAGAGTGAGATGCCAGCTCCTTTCATTCAGTCAGTAGCTTCAAACATTTCTGGTATATGAAAAACATGTTTTTCAATGGCAAAAATCAATGAATATTGTAAATGCACAAACAGTAATATCTCCACATTGCAAGGTGCAATTCTGAAATTTTTTGCTTTTTCCTGCTAATCCTAGCATGATAAAGAAGATTCAAAGAGAGTGAGATGCCAGCTCCTTTCATTCAGTCAGTAGCTTCAAACATTTCTGGTATATGAAAAACATGTTTTTCAATGGCAAAAATCAATGAATATTGTAAATGCACAAACAGTAATATCTCCACATTGCAAGGTGCAATTCTGAAATTTTTTGCTTTTTCCTGCTAATCCTAGCATGATAAAGAAGATTCAAAGAGAGTGAGATGCCAGCTCCTTTCATTCAGTCAGTAGCTTCAAACATTTCTGGTATATGAAAAACATGTTTTTCAATGGCAAAAATCAATGAATATTGTAAATGCACAAACAGTAATATCTCCACATTGCAAGGTGCAATTCTGAAATTTTTTGCTTTTTCCTGCTAATCCTAGCATGATAAAGAAGATTCAAAGAGAGTGAGATGCCAGCTCCTTTCATTCAGTCAGTAGCTTCAAACATTTCTGGTATATGAAAAACATGTTTTTCAATGGCAAAAATCAATGAATATTGTAAATGCACAAATAGTAATATCTCCACATTGCAAGGTGCAATTCTGAAATTTTTTGCTTTTTCCTGTTAATCCTAGCATGATAAAGAAGATTCAAAGAGAGTGAGATGCCAGCTCCTTTCATTCAGTAGCTTCAAACATTTCTGGTATATGAATAACATGATGTTTTTCAATGGCAAAAATCAATGAATATTTTAAATGCACAAACAGTAATATCTCCACATTGCAAGGTGCATTTCTGAAATTTTTTGCTTTTTCCTGCTAATCCTAGCATGATAAAGAAGATTCAAAGAGAGTGAGATGCCAGCTCCTTTCATTCAGTCAGTAGCTTCAAACATTTCTGGACGTTTTTCAATGGCAAAAATCAATGAATATTGTAAATGCACAAACAGTAATATCTCCACATTGCAAGGTGCAATTCTGAAATTTTTTGCTTTTTCCTGCTAATCCTAGCAGGATAAAGAAGATTCAAAGAGAGTGAGATGCCAGCTCCTTTCATTCAGTCAGTAGCTTCAAACATTTCTGGTATATGAAAAACATGTTTTTCAATGGCAAAAATCAATGAATATTGTAAATGCACAAACAGTAATATCTCGACATTGCAAGGTGCAATTCTGAAATTTTTTGCTTTTTCCTGCTAATCCTAGCATGATAAAGAAGATTCAAAGAGAGTGAGATGCCAGCTCCTTTCATTCAGTCAGTAGCTTCAAACATTTCTGGTATATGAAAAACGTTTTTCAATGGCAAAAATCAATGAATATTGTAAATGCACAAACAGTAATATCTACACATTGCAAGGTGCAATTCTGAAATTTTTTGCTTTTTCCTGCTAATCCTAGCATGATAAAGAAGATTCAAAGAGAGTGAGATGCCAGCTCCTTTCATTCAGTCAGTAGCTTCAAACATTTCTGGACGTTTTTCAATGGCAAAAATCAATGAATATTGTAAATGCACAAACAGTAATATCTCCACATTGCAAGGTGCAATTCTGAAATTTTTTGCTTTTTCCTGCTAATCCTAGCATGATAAAGAAGATTCAAAGAGAGTGAGATGCCAGCTCCTTTCATTCAGTCAGTAGCTTCAAACATTTCTGGTATATGAAAAACATGTTTTTCAATGGCAAAAATCAATGAATATTGTAAATGCACAAACAGTAATATCTCCACATTGCAAGGTGCAATTCTGAAATTTTTTGCTTTTTCCTGCTAATCCTAGCATGATAAAGAAGATTCAAAGAGAGTGAGATGCCAGCTCCTTTCATTCAGTCAGTAGCTTCAAACATTTCTGGTATATGAAAAACATGTTTTTCAATGGCAAAAATCAATGAATATTGTAAATGCACAAACAGTAATATCTCCACATTGCAAGGTGCAATTCTGAAATTTTTTGCTTTTTCCTGCTAATCCTAGCATGATAAAGAAGATTCAAAGAGAGTGAGATGCCAGCTCCTTTCATTCAGTCAGTAGCTTCAAACATTTCTGGTATATGAAAAACATGTTTTTCAATGGCAAAAATCAATGAATATTGTAAATGCACAAACAGTAATATCTCCACATTGCAAGGTGCAATTCTGAAATTTTTGCTTTTTCCTGCTAATCCTAGCATGATAAAGAAGATTCAAAGAGAGTGAGATGCCAGGTCCTTTCATTCAGTCAGTAGCTTCAAACATTTCTGGTATATGAAAAACATGTTTTTCAATGGCAAAAATCAATGAATATTGTAAATGCACAAACAGTAATATCTCCTCATTGCAAGGTGCAATTCTGAAATTTTTTGCTTTTTCCTGCTAATCCTAGCATGATAAAGAAGATTCAAAGAGAGTGAGATGCCAGCTCCTTTCATTCAGTCAGTAGCTTCAAACATTTCTGGTATATGAAAAACATGTTTTTCAATGGCAAAAATCAATGAATATTGTAAATGCACAAACAGTAATATCTCCACATTGCAAGGTGCAATTCTGAAATTTTTTGCTTTTTCCTGCTAATCCTAGCATGATAAAGAAGATTCAAAGAGAGTGAGATGCCAGCTCCTTTCATTCAGTCAGTAGCTTCAAACATTTCTGGTATATGAAAAACATGTTTTTCAATGGCAAAAATCAATGAATATTGTAAATGCACAAACAGTAATATCTCCACATTGCAAGGTGCAATTCTGAAATTTTTTGCTTTTTCCTGCTAATCCTAGCATGATAAAGAAGATTCAGAGTGAGATGCCAGCTCCTTTCATTCAGTCAGTAGCTTCAAACATTTCTGGTATATGAAAAACATGTTTTTCAATGGCAAAAATCAATGAATATTGTAAATGCACAAACAGTAATATCTCCACATTGCAAGGTGCAATTCTGAAATTTTTTGCTTTTTCCTGCTAATCCTAGCATGATAAAGAAGATTCAAAGAGAGTGAGATGCCAGCTCCTTTCATTCAGTCAGTAGCTTCAAACATTTCTGGACGTTTTTCAATGGCAAAAATCAATGAATATTGTAAATGCACAAACAGTAATATCTCCACATTGCAAGGTGCAATTCTGAAATTTTTTGCTTTTTCCTGCTAATCCTAGCATGATAAAGAAGATTCAAAGAGAGTGAGATGCCAGCTCCTTTCATTCAGTCAGTAGCTTCAAACATTTCTGGTATATGAAAAACATGTTTTTCAATGGCAAAAATCAATGAATATTGTAAATGCACAAACAGTAATATCTCCACATTGCAAGGTGCAATTCTGAAATTTTTTGCTTTTTCCTGCTAATCCTAGCATGATAAAGAAGATTCAAAGAGAGTGAGATGCCAGCTCCTTTCATTCAGTCAGTAGCTTCAAACATTTCTGGACGTTTTTCAATGGCAAAAATCAATGAATATTGTAAATGCACAAACAGTAATATCTCCACATTGCAAGGTGCAATTCTGAAATTTTTTGCTTTCTCCTGCTAATCCTAGCATGATAAAGAAGATTCAAAGAGAGTGAGATGCCAGCTCCTTTCATTCAGTCAGTAGCTTCAAACATTTCTGGACGTTTTTCAATGGCAAAAATCAATGAATATTGTAAATGCACAAACAGTAATATCTCCACATTGCAAGGTGCAATTCTGAAATTTTTTGCTTTTTCCTGCTAATCCTAGCATGATAAAGAAGATTCAAAGAGAGTGAGATGCCAGCTCCTTTCATTCAGTCAGTAGCTTCAAACATTTCTGGTATATGAAAAACATGTTTTTCAATGGCAAAAATCAATGAATATTGTAAATGCACAAACAGTAATATCTCCACATTGCAAGGTGCAATTCTGAAATTTTTTGCTTTTTCCTGCTAATCCTAGCATGATAAAGAAGATTCAAAGAGAGTGAGATGCCAGCTCCTTTCATTCAGTCAGTAGCTTCAAACATTTCTGGTATATGAAAAACATGTTTTTCAATGGCAAAAATCAATGAATATTGTAAATGCACAAACAGTAATATCTCCACATTGCAAGGTGCAATTCTGAAATTTTTTGCTTTTTCCTGCTAATCCTAGCATGATAAAGAAGATTCAAAGAGAGTGAGATGCCAGCTCCTTTCATTCAGTCAGTAGCTTCAAACATTTCTGGTATATGGAAAACATGTTTTTCAATGGCAAAAATCAATGAATATTGTAAATGCACAAACAGTAATATCTCCACATTGCAAGGTGCAATTCTGAAATTTTTTGCTTTTTCCTGCTAATCCTAGCATGATAAAGAAGATTCAAAGAGAGTGAGATGCCAGCTCCTTTCATTCAGTCAGTAGCTTCAAACATTTCTGGTATATGAAAAACATGTTTTTCAATGGCAAAAATCAATGAATATTGTAAATGCACAAACAGTAATATCTCCACATTGCAAGGTGCAATTCTGAAATTTTTTGCTTTTTCCTGCTAATCCTAGCATGATAAAGAAGATTCAAAGAGAGTGAGATGCCAGCTCCTTTCATTCAGTCAGTAGCTTCAAACATTTCTGGACGTTTTTCAATGGCAAAAATCAATGAATATTGTAAATGCACAAACAGTAATATCTCCACATTGCAAGGTGCAATTCTGAAATTTTTTGCTTTTTCCTGCTAATCCTAGCATGATAAAGAAGATTCAAAGAGAGTGAGATGCCAGCTCCTTTCATTCAGTCAGTAGCTTCAAACATTTCTGGACGTTTTTCAATGGCAAAAATCAATGAATATTGTAAATGCACAAACAGTAATATCTCCACATTGCAAGGTGCAATTCTGAAATTTTTTGCTTTTTCCTGCTAATCCTAGCATGATAAAAAAGATTCAAAGAGAGTGAGATGCCAGCTCCTTTCATTCAGTCAGTAGCTTCAAACATTTCTGGTATATGAAAAACATGTTTTTCAATGGCAAAAATCAATGAATATTGTAAATGCACAAACAGTAATATCTCCACATTGCAAGGTGCAATTCTGAAATTTTTTGCTTTTTCCTCCTAATCCTAGCATGATAAAGAAGATTCAAAGAGAGTGAGATGCCAGCTCCTTTCATTCAGTCAGTAGCTTCAAACATTTCTGGTATATGAAAAACATGTTTTTCAATGGCAAAAATCAATGAATATTGTAAATGCACAAACAGTAATATCTCCACATTGCAAGGTGCAATTCTGAAATTTTTTTGCTTTTTCCTGCTAATCCTAGCATGATAAAGAAGATTCAAAGAGAGTGAGATGCCAGCTCCTTTCATTCAGTCAGTAGCTTCAAACATTTCTGGTATATGAAAAACATGTTTTTCAATGGCAAAAATCAATGAATATTGTAAATGCACAAACAGTAATATCTCCACATTGCAAGGTGCAATTCTGAAATTTTTTGCTTTTTCCTGCTAATCCTAGCATGATAAAGAAGATTCAAAGAGAGTGAGATGCCAGCTCCTTTCATTCAGTCAGTAGCTTCAAACATTTCTGGTATATGAAAAACATGTTTTTCAATGGCAAAAATCAATGAATATTGTAAATGCACAAATAGTAATATCTCCACATTGCAAGGTGCAATTCTGAAATTTTTTGCTTTTTCCTGTTAATCCTAGCATGATAAAGAAGATTCAAAGAGAGTGAGATGCCAGCTCCTTTCATTCAGTAGCTTCAAACATTTCTGGTATATGAATAACATGATGTTTTTCAATGGCAAAAATCAATGAATATTTTAAATGCACAAACAGTAATATCTCCACATTGCAAGGTGCATTTCTGAAATTTTTTGCTTTTTCCTGCTAATCCTAGCATGATAAAGAAGATTCAAAGAGAGTGAGATGCCAGCTCCTTTCATTCAGTCAGTAGCTTCAAACATTTCTGGACGTTTTTCAATGGCAAAAATCAATGAATATTGTAAATGCACAAACAGTAATATCTCCACATTGCAAGGTGCAATTCTGAAATTTTTTGCTTTTTCCTGCTAATCCTAGCAGGATAAAGAAGATTCAAAGAGAGTGAGATGCCAGCTCCTTTCATTCAGTCAGTAGCTTCAAACATTTCTGGTATATGAAAAACATGTTTTTCAATGGCAAAAATCAATGAATATTGTAAATGCACAAACAGTAATATCTCGACATTGCAAGGTGCAATTCTGAAATTTTTTGCTTTTTCCTGCTAATCCTAGCATGATAAAGAAGATTCAAAGAGAGTGAGATGCCAGCTCCTTTCATTCAGTCAGTAGCTTCAAACATTTCTGGTATATGAAAAACGTTTTTCAATGGCAAAAATCAATGAATATTGTAAATGCACAAACAGTAATATCTACACATTGCAAGGTGCAATTCTGAAATTTTTTGCTTTTTCCTGCTAATCCTAGCATGATAAAGAAGATTCAAAGAGAGTGAGATGCCAGCTCCTTTCATTCAGTCAGTAGCTTCAAACATTTCTGGACGTTTT